>NW_025390000.1:0-9158 GCF_016433145.1 Gracilinanus agilis | reverse complement strand
AGGAAGGAAGGAGGGAAGGAAGGAAGGAAGGAAGGAAAGGAGAGCAGAACAACAAATGGTAGCGGGACTTCATGAAAATAGTAATGTAGAACTTTAAATGGAGTAGCCACCCTGGAAAGTAATTTGAAATTATGTCCCAAAAGTTATACCCCCAAAGCAATCAAAATGGGGGGAGGGACAATGAAAGAGGGAAAAAAGTTTACAAAAAGTATACATAGCGGTTCTTTTGTGGTGGCAAAAAACTGGGACATGATCATACAAATTATGATATATGGATGTAATATTGTATAATAATGTAATAATGTATTGTGCTGCAGAAAATAATGAAAAGGATCTATTCAGAGAAACTTGAGAAGATCTGCATGAACAGATACAAAATGCAATAAGCAGGATCAGAAAAATCCTTTATATAAGGACAACAATTTAAAGACAAACTTTGAGACATTTAAGAACTGTACGAGGTGCTGGATATACCAAAATAATTTTTAAAATTAGTCTGTGCCCTAGAGGAGTCTAAACTCTATCATGGCTTTAGAGCAAGAAGGTCATTTAATGCATCCCCCATTGGACAGATAAGGAAATGAAGGGGCAGGCACATTAACTGGAGAAAATAATGGCACCTATCTTACAGGATTGTTACGAAAACATATTGAATAATGTTTATAGGTCTGTAGACATTAGCATACTATATAAATGTTAAGATTTAAAAACAAAGAAGCAATTTCTCTGAAAACAGCTAGGTGTACAGACTGGCTAATATGATAGCAAAGGAAAGTAATGAATGTTGGAGGGGATGTGGCAAAATTGGGACACTAATGCATTGCTGGCAGAGTTGTGAATTGACCCAACCATTCTGGAAGGCAATTTGGAATTATACTCAAAGAGCGCTAAAAGACTGCCTGCCCTTCGATCCACTCATACCACTGTTGGGTTTGTACCCCAAAGATAATAGGGGAAAATATGTGTACAAAAATATTTATAGCTGCGCTCTTTGTGGTGACAAAAATTTGGAAAATGAGGGGATGACCTTCAATTGGGGAATGGTTGAACAAATTATGGTATCTGTTGGTGATGGAATACTCAAAGGAATAATGAACTGGAGGAATTCCATGTGAACTGGAATGACCTCCAAGAATTGATGTAGAGTGAAGGGAACAGAACCAGGAGAACATTGTACACAGGGACTGATACACTGTGGTAAAATCGAATGTAATGGACTTCTCTACTAGCAGCAATGCAATTATCCAAGACATTTCTGAGGGACGTATGAGAAAGATGCTATCCACCTCCAGATAAAGAACTGTGGGAGCAGAACACACAGAAACACAGAAGAAAAAGAACTGCATAATCACATGGTTCTATGGGAATATGACTGGGGAGATAGACTCTAAACAACCACTCTAGTGCAAATATTAATAATATGGAAATAGGTCTTAATCAATGATATATGTAAAACTCAGTGGAATTGCTCCTTGGCTATGGGAGGGGGTGGGAGGAAGGGAGAGAAAGAACATGAATCATGTAACCATGGCAAAATAGTCTAAATTAATTAAATAAATAAATGAACTTAATATTAAAAAAACAAAACAGTTAGGTGTCCCAGAAGATAAAGTGTTGGGCCTGGGAGTTGGGAAAATCTGAGTTCAAATCCAGTCTCATATACTTACTAGCTGTGTAACACTGGGCAAGTCATTTAACCTCTGTATGCTTCTGTTTCCTCAACTACAAAATGGGAATAATAACATCACTGAACTCAAAGGGTAAAGTGCTTAGCATAGTGCTTGGCACATAATAGGTCCCTAACAATGCTTTTTCTTTTTTCTTCTAGGATTCCCTTTTTACTCCTGACTGGCCTGGCCTCCCACACAGGGTAGCCAGAAAGATCAGATGAGACAGAGAATAGAAAAGAACTCTGGAAAGTACAAAACATCTAATAGATGGATGATGGGTCATTATTAGCATTCAAGCTATTTAAACTAGGCCTGGAACGGTTTGTTCTTGTTAATCTTCTTTATGACAGAAGGATACCCAGAGTTGAGAGCATAGAAGGTATTTAGCAAATACCTATTGGTTTAAAAAATAATTTTACCATATTATTTTTCTTGCTGAATCTAAATTTGCTGCTACAAAGGGGTGGGAATGGGGTAGAAATGACACTTTCCATTCTGCAACCAAAAAAAGGCAAAGGGGGTTGACATTCTGAATTTCCCACCTGAGTCAGATGAGACTGGTTTAAGGTAAGAAGATATCAAACAAACCAGTGCTGAGTCAAGCTCGAGTTGGGGGAGGGAAGTAGAGATTTAAGGGCCAGCCCCTAGCTCTGTCACTGACAACAGATCATTTATCTACCCCAGGCCCATTTTCTTACATGTCAAATAGGTTCAATATAAGAAAGATCTTTACCCCAATGAGATCTATTCAACAAGAGAATGGTTTATTTTCTTAGGAAATAGTGAACTTTTTAAGCATTGGAAGTAGCTGAGCTAAGGAGAGGGAAACTGGATTTGATGAAAACAAAAACTCACCTTTTTGAATTCTCTCTCTNTCTCTCTCTGTGTGTGTGTCTCTCTCTCTCTGTGTCTCTCTGTGTCTCTCTGTGTTTGTCTGTCTGTCTGTCTGTCTGTCTGTCTGTCTCTCTCTCTCTCTCTCTCTCTCTCTCTCTCTCTCTCTCTCTCTCTCTCCCCCTCCCCTTCCTTGGAATAAAAGTAGTATAAACAGGAAAACTCCTAATGACTGGAAAAACAAATCACCCAAATACTATTCTGCTCCCTTTCTGGAACTTTCTACTCAACAAAATGTATTAGAGGCAGCAAGGCTAAGTGTGTGGGACTTGTAGTCAGGAAGGCCTAGGCTTAAATCCTCTGCTTCACATGTTTATTAGCTGCGTGGCAAGTAATTTACTTGGTTCTGCTTCCTTATGTGTAAAATAAGGGTAGAGGATCAGCTCACTAACCTCTAAAGTTTCTTCCAATGAAACCTATGACCCCTTTGTGGTATACCTTTAAATTTCACACCTATCTTCTTCCTCTCATCGAAATTGGTCCTCTCCCCTCCCAAAAGACATTTTATTTCAATAAGTTATATTTCTCTCAGTATTTTTCACTCCTGGATTCAACTCTTAACTCTCTCCCCCTCCCACTCCCTAATCCTGCCTCTGTTATCATCAATCTAAGTAAACCTTAAAGGAGGAAGAATTGCTATTCCTCTCACCCTATCCAGTTGCAATGAGTGTTCAGCACAGCTCCTGGCACATCTCAGCATGTAATAAATACTGACTGATCATTATTTTCCAATCTCCAGGTGATTTTCCCTTCTTTCTCCAGGATATCTCCCTCCCACCCCAGCTTCTACCTGGATAACTTGGGATATCAATAGATTCTCTCAGTTTCTCAGTTCAGGCTCCAACACTTCCACTCCAACTCAGCCTTGATCAAACCTTTGCTCTTACCAGCATTTCTTAGCATTTAATCACCCACATTCAGAACTCCAAAATTCATCTCTATTCACAATCGACTTTCATTCCTTCTCTCCTAGATAACAATCTATTTTTTTCGTCTTTACTATGACTTCAAGTCATTTCCAGCTCTGACCTCACCTTCCTTATCCCTTTGGCTAACCATTTCAATCAAACCTTCCCCATGAATCCCTTACTCTCTACCCTCTAGTTCTATCCTCTTTATGCTTTGTCAAACTCTCAGATTAGGATAGCCCCCCCCCCCACC
Organism: Gracilinanus agilis; assembly: GCF_016433145.1. NCBI lineage: Eukaryota > Metazoa > Chordata > Mammalia > Didelphimorphia > Didelphidae > Gracilinanus > Gracilinanus agilis. The sequence continues at coordinate 5,436 of NW_025390000.1, read as the reverse complement.
TTCCCCCACCTAACTCAGGAGTTTCGGAATGAGTAACACTCAAAATTCCAGTGAGCTAAACTTGGGCCCTGTGGCAACCCTTTTATTCTTCCTTAATTGACTCTTCAGCACTCACCACAACTTTGGTTCCAAATCCTTTCTAAGGATTCCTCCTAAACACTACCCCCTCAACTCCCTCTCAGCAGGACTTTTCCTCCTAAACTGGAAAAACAGCAGCTGCTCAGTTTAAGCACCTTCTTTTCTATGTCCTACCTCAAAACCTCTCTAGATAACTTCTCCGACAGTCCTCACCCCAGGGCCTCCCCCAACACTCAATCTCTCTTGAAAAGGTGGCCCCTCTCCTTGTGCCAGACTCTAAATGTCAATTTTCCTTTGTGTACTATTTTACTCTCTGCTATCTACAACCTAGCATGAGTTAATAGTCATTTAAAACACCGGAGAGTGACCCTGACACCCACTGACTGCCCTTTCTCCTTTTCAGTCCAACATCAAGAAAGAGCCCCCTACGTCCCTTGTCTCCACTGCCTCACTTGTGTTCTGGCTTCCTATCCCAGCAGTTATCAACAATTTGGTAATTACCAAATCAATAACATTTTCTCAGTCCAAGGCAGAGTGCTGAACTTTAAGTCAAAAAGACTTGGGTTCAAATCTTGCCTCAGACACTCATTAGCTATGTGACCCTGGGCAAGTCCCTTTACCACTCAGCCTCAATTTTCCCTCTATGTAAAATAAAAGTGCTGCCCTTTCATGTTTTCCAAGCTTCCTTCCAACTCCAAAACTCTGATCGAATACTTTGTTCAATCTCATTTGCAGGTCTATGCCTCACCTGCTCACTTCATTTCCTAGACTCTTTTCTTTTTTTCTCAGTGATCTCATCAACTACCATCGATAACCTTAATATCTCTATAAAGATAACTTCCAAATGAACATATCCGGACCTCCCATAAACAACTCAAACTCAACTTGTTCCAAATGAAACCCACTGTCTTTCCCTCCCAGACTTGTTAATCCTGCACATGTCCCTATTTCTTTCTAAGCCTCCCCCTCATCCTTGTAGTCACATAAATTTGCAATCCAGAATTATCTTCAATTCTTCTCTCTTATTCCTCTTATCCAATGAGCTTGTCCATAATACCTCTTATGTCCCACCTGGCATGGCTGCCACTCTAGTCTAGGTCCATACTGCTAGCTTCCTGAACCACAGCCATAGCCTCTCAATTGGTCTTCCTGTTTCCTATCTATCAGCTCTCCAATCCATCCTTCACACAACAGCCAAAAACAATCCTACAAAGCACAGATATATTATTTTTCTGCTCAAGAAGCTACAGTGGCTCCCTGTTGCATTTAGGATAAAATACAAACTCCTCATTGTGGCATTTAAAGACATTCAGTTTGATTGCTGCCAACCTTTCAAAATTTATTTCATATTATTTTTCATATATGCATTATTCTCCGAACTCTACATTCACTTTCCTGCCTTGTGAGGCACCTGTTGTCTGTCCTCCAAGCCAAAAATAAGTCTTCCCTTCAACTCTGCCTCAACATCTTTAGCTTCCTTTAAGGCATAACTAACTCTGGAGTACCAGCTCTAGTTCTCTCTTCCTCTTAAAATTATGTTGCATTTATTTATTTTACCTGTGTGCTGGGTTTACAAGTTGAATTCCACAGAAAAATGTTAGTTTACTGAAGAGTTGTACTGGTGCTTTGGTCTTCTTTTCTCTTTGTCTCTCCAGTGTCAAACTTAATAAATGTTTGATGGCATATAAAAGAGAAGGGGTTGAGGGGCTGCTGGGTGGCTTAGTGGATAGAGAGCCAGGCCCAGAGATGGGAGGTCCTAGGTTCAAAGCTGACCTCAGACACTTCCTAGTTGTATGACCTTGGGAAGTCAGTTAACCCTAATTGCACAGCCCTTACCTCAGCCTAGGAACAGATAATTAGAATTCATTCTAGGAGCTAAGGTAAGGGTTTTAAAAAAAGATAAAGAAAAAGGTAGTACAGATTTTCAATACACACACAAATAAGGAGAATAGTTACAACCCTCCTTGTAACTCCCAGGGCACCTACCACAGACTGCAGGGGAGGAAATCTTTGCCAGAAGAGATAGTCATTTACCCAAATGAGTATATTACAGTACTAAGAATCCTCCCTTTGCAGAAAGCCATTCAAGAGTAGCTGTCCAGGAGTACTGCCTCAGATAACTTCCTGGTTGAGTGATCCTGGGAAAGTTACTTTCTGGGCATGATTCATCATATCTAAAATGAGGGAGTAAAGACCCTTCTAAGCCTATAGGTAGCATCTTATGAACCTACATCCATTGTTCTGCCACTCCCCAGCAGGTGAATGATAATGCATTGGTATGGGGAACTTTAACCAGAAGAGGATGCTGTCTGTTCAGCTTCAACATTCAGAATCTCCTAGGGAGACATACAATGAATGATTTTCTTAAATTTAGTTTAATCCAAAATGCCAAACCATTTGAAAAGCTCCTGCCTGGGGCTTACTGACTAAGCAAATTAACTCAACTTCCTCCCCCTTCCCCATCAAGTAGGAGGTGGAGAATGTTACATCCTCTGGAGCCCTTTAAGAGTTTAATTCACTTATTTTTTTGGTCAGATTTCAGGAAATATGTATTTTGAAGCAGCATTTAATTTCATGGCTGTAATTATGCTTGCCAGGAATCACCAGAGAAATGTAACCTACAAAGTCAAGTTTGACCCCTGACCTCTCTCTTCCACCTCAACTGCTTCTTCCTTCTGTAAAAGATATATATGTTCCTCAAACTCCTATACTTGGGCTTATTTTTTATTTACTCTTCCTTAATCTCACTCATTTCCAGGTCTTCCATGATCACTTCTATGCATTATTACTTTTAGGGAGGGGCCTCTCTTCCCCTGAACAAGTCTCTCCTTAAACTCAGCATGCCCCAAACTGAACTCATTTTCCCCACAAACCCACCTTTCTTTCCAAATGCCCAATTTTTACTCATGGCCCCACCATTCTTCCAGTTCTCAAGGTTCAAGAGTTTGGAGTAGTCAGTCAATGATTATTGTATCTCCTTCACTCCTAGACATACAATCGGCATGTTACAGAGCAAGGAGCATTGACTCTGGAATCCCCATGACCCTGGGCAAGTCATTTAACCTGCCTGGGTTTCAGTTTCTTTCACTGTGAAATTGGAGTGGCTGAACTAGATAGCCTCTCAGTTCCCTTTCTATGTTCCTGAGATTCTGTAGATTCTAACTCCACCAACTGCTTCACACCTTTCCCCTTCTTTCTGCCCCCAATTATATCTAGCTAGACTTGGCTGAAAAAAAAAAACAATTACTCTGGTACAATTATCAAAATACTTTTAAAAACAAACAAGGTTGCAGATGCTAAATCAAGAACTCTTAAGCTAGAGAAACTCAGGAAACGAGAAATCATGGCTATCACAGGGTCTTAGTTTAAATCTTGACTGCCACTTTGTGACCATGAAAAAGGCACTTCCAACTCCCAAACCTGTTTCCATGTTTGTGAAATTTTAAAGGAAACATTTTGGCATCAATTAACACTTTCAGGGCAGAAGATAAGGGCTAGGCAATTGGGGTTAAGAGACTTCTCCAGGGTCACATGGCTAGGAAGGGTCTGAAGCCAAATTTGAAACCGGGACTGTCTGTCTCCAGGTCTGGCTCTCTATCCACTGAGTCACTTAGCTCCTCTAATAGATTCATTCTTAATTCAAGTCCTCAGTTCCCTCTTTGCCCCTAACTATGGTGACAGCCTTCAAATTGTTCTCCCTCCAATCTCTCTCCTCTCCACTCCATTCAAATCACGGCTAAATTAATCTTCCTAATAAACAAACATGATCTCATTATTCCTAAGACAAAAGTTGTTCAGAGGTTCCCCATCCCACCCCAGTTGCCTATCAAAATGAGAAGCAAATTCTTGATAGACATTTAAATGTTTGGTGAATTAGTAAGGGAGGGAGATTGAAGGATCCCCTCCCCCACCAAAATATTTGAGAAGGAACTGTACAAACACTGAAAGGACAACGTCTGAAGTTAGGCTAAAGGAGTCACTGGGTATATCCCATAAATAACTCCGAGTTCCTAATGTTGCCCCTCCCCCCAAAAAACCACCACAATTTCAGGGAATCTGAATCTACATTCTAGAATATTAGGGGGGGCTGGGGGTGGTGGAGAGTAATGAATGGGAGAGGAAGGCATCTGTGAGGTTAGCTAGATATACAGGTATATACAGGAAGCTCCAAAGTCTTAGTGCCGTTTTAAGCAATTAGAGCTGAAAATGACATTAAGACTTGGGACACTCTGCATTAAGAAAGGTGACAGTGTGAGTTGGAGCAGAAAAGAATATTAGAACGAATCTGGTTTATTCTAAATAGTTACTAGTCACCTCATAGGGTGCTCGTTGCAATTGAAAGAAAAAAAAAAACAACAGTTCTCAAATTGCCCTGTCTTTTCGAATAAGAACCACTCTGGGTCCTTTTGGGTAAAAGATGTTGCCTACTACACCCACACACCCAGTGCCAATTCGGTTCATAGCTTCAGCACAATTTCAATACGAACAGCCCATAGAACCCACAAACCCCTCGGATGGGAAAGTCTCAAGAGTCCCAACCCCGCCCCCCCAATGCGACTTCCCCATACTCCCAAAGAAACTGCAGCAGTCAGAGCCCAGGAGGCTACACTGCATGTTTAATGGGGGCTCCGAACAAAGACCCAAGCCTCAGCTTTCCCCAAACCAACCCTGCAGCCGGGGGTGTGTCCCTGCTCCGCCTCCAGGCCACGATCCGAGGGGGCGGCCAAGCGGTTTCCTTCAAATTCGACTAATAGGGAAGTCAGCTTTAACACCTCTCCCTCTCCTAAACATGACCGTACCAGTAGCCCACAACCAAATGGCTCCAGATGTACTACCGGACCCTAGATGTTCCCTCCAATCTAAAAGGCAGCCGGATGATTCACTCCCAGGGGGTGTGGGGCTCTCAAGAGAAATCCATACAATAAAGGGCCCCCTCATCGAGGAAGAGAACCCTTTAAATTCAGCCTCCTCTCCCGCAAAAAAACAATCTAAATTCAGTTGCACCCACAGGGCCCGATGTACGCCCGACCCTGGGCCTTTTACCGTGGGAAATCACGCTTGGCTGGGGGGGGGGGCGCGGAAAGGGGCGGTAAGGGGCGTTTTTGAGAGGGTACTAACACACATCGCAGTTCAATGCAAAGTACTGGCCATCTCAGGTCTAGGAAAGAGGGGCGAGAGAGAGGATCAGTGAAAAATCCGAGTGCATGTTGTTGGTGTGTGTTGGGGTGTGTGTGTGTGTGTTTGTATGTGTGTGCGCGCGCGCTAGTGCTGGAGAGCCTGCTCTCACACACAGCATTGTTCGCCAATCCCCGAAAGGGGAGACTTGTTATTTTTCCCCTTTTCTCCCCTCCCCCCTCC
>NW_025389999.1:0-4700 GCF_016433145.1 Gracilinanus agilis | reverse complement strand
TATATATATATATAAAGACCAAGGTGTGTATATATATATTAGGGAAACAACACTAAAGGACAATTGAATTCAAATTAATTACATTCTAATACAAGAAAAAGGCTTGTGATACACACCTCCCTAATCTTAGGAGAGAGGTGGAAGAACATGGGGATAGAACATTATATGCCCTGTCAGACTCTGTTCCTTTTTCATTTCATTTTACTTTTATTTTTGATAATGGGAAAAGGGTATGGAAAAAATGATTGAATTTTAAGACTTTAATTTTAATTTTATCAACAAGACCTTCTTTTGTTTTGTTTTGAATACATTTTATTGTTATCCTTTCAATTTCCCATTTTATTCTTTCTCCACCCAATTCCGAGAACCATCTCTTCTTATGAGAAAGAATTTTTTTTTAAATAGGAAGAAAATTAGTTCCTGGTCTCTCATTGCCTGAAGTCTAGGAGTGCTGTATTTCATCCCTCTTTCCAGGGTTTTCTGGAAACTTAGGGAATTGTGGTGATCCATGACACTGGCTGGATCCCCCACCAACTGTGCTCTCTCCAAATGTAGACATCCAAGAACTCTGATTCCATTTAATCACATAATAGTTACATTACCTGTTGTAACATTGACTTCTGTGGTATATCCAGAACAAGTATAGAAATATTTCTCCTCAAAATCTTAGGGCCATTATCCTACCCACATAAACCCCCTATACATACTTCCTTTTTTCTGAAGGAAGGAGACATTAATTCCTCCAAGTTCCAAGTCTAAAGAGTTCCCCCTCACACCACACACACACACACACACACACACACACACACACACACACACTCACACAAATACACTGCTTTGCTCCCAGGACACTGGATCCTCACTGCTGGATTGGATACAACCTAGAAAATAAGGATAAAGGGGAACAAAATCAAAATCCCATTTTTGAGGTGAGGGGGAGTGCCTTTCAGATCTTTTCTCACTTACTCCATAGCATCCCTGATATGAGTGAATAAGTTCTTCACCTCTTGACACAACAGGGGGAAAAATGTGAGCAATAGTAGCAGTCAAGTAGTTTTAAAGACCACAGGCAGTTCCCGCTATATTATCAATGGAAAGGGGCCTCTCCAATTCATATGGTAGATCAACACAGAATGCCAATGCCTGTGCTAGTCTTGTGTCTTCCAGAAGCAGTCCCTGGTGTTTCCCAAGTCAGTGCCTTTTTGTTATGTGGTCTGGGCATCTGCCAAACCACTGTTGCACCATCTTTTGTCAAGCTTGCCAATTTGCTGGGTATAAAAGCTGAGTTCTTTTGATCTGAGTTTTCTTATATTTGTGTTTAGGGTGGTTCTTTCATTGATGAATAATTTGGACTTTTCATTTGAGAATTGTTCATCTCCTTTGACCATTTATATATTGGAGAATAGATTTTGGCCATATGTTTTGTATTAGCTGTTTATATATCTTGGATATAAGAACCTTTTCAGATTTTCCCCTCTGACAAGCCTTTATTTCTTATCCTATTTGCTGTGTTCATGAAAAAGCTTTTTGGTTTCATAAACAAAATTGTCCATTTCGTCTTTTGTCATTGACTCTGTCCCTGGTTTTGGTTAAGAATTTATCCCAACTAAAAACTCAATTTGCAGTTTTGCATGAGGATGAGTTTCTCCTTGAAGGCTACCAACAGAGAACATGCATGTACTTATTCCAGAGAGAAATGGAGCATCCCTCTAAGTAACTTCCCCAGAAGTCTTCAAGCAAAAGCTGGATGTCTACTTGTCAGGGATAGTGTAGAGGAGATTCTTTATCAGAAATACTGAGGATTCAAAGGCTCCTTAAGTTCCTTTCTGCCATGTTATCCTGGGCAAATCACTTGCTTTCTCTGAACCTCAATTTGTGAGCTTGTAAAATAAATATTTTTATATTTGAAGTTTCTACCTCAGAGGATTGTTGGGAGCAATGTGGCTTATGAACATTACAATACTATATAAACAGAAATTGTTATTTTGCAAAGAGGAATTTATATTCATGCTACATGGATAAAAAAAATATTTGGATTTCATCATTGTGAATAGGTGGGGCTGTATATACATTTCTATTACTGGAGTAGATAGCATTACCAAATCAGAATCTTTCTTGAAAAGAGCCTCAGTAAGGGGCAGCTGGGTAGCTCAGTGGATCGAGAGCCAGGCCTAGAGACAGGAGGTTCTAGATTCAAATCTAGCCTCAGTCACTTCCCAGTTGCGTGTCGCTGGGCAAGTCACTTAACCCCCATTGCTTACCCCTTACCACTCTTATGCCTTGGAGCCAATACATAGTATTGACTCCAAGATGGAAGGTAAGGGTTTTAAAAAAAGATTAAAAAAAGAAAAAAAGAAAAGAGCCTCAGTTAACCTTGGAAAAATATTCTTAATTAATTAATTAATTTTAAAAAGAAAAAAGAAAAGAGCCTCAGTGACCATCTCATCCAATTCTTACCTAAATGAGAGAACCTACTTTGCTTGCAAACTCTCAGGAAGAACATCCAACTTCTAGAAGCAGTCTATTCCTTGTTTTAGAAAAATATAATTGCTGAAAGGTTTTTTTCTTTTACTTTTTAAAAAATCTGCTTCTCTGTAACTTCTACCTCTTACTCCTGTTATTCCTTTTGGGATCAAAAGCAACTGTCTAATCTCTTTTCTAAACATAGCAGCCCTTTAGATATTTGAAGGCAGTGATCACACCATGCCTATATCTTCACTTCCTTGATCTCAATACACCTAAGTTTATTCTACAAATTTTCATATGTGATGAACTCAAGGACTTTACCGTTGTGTTCCCCCTCCTCTATATACTCTCCAGTTTTTCAATGTCTTGGTCTCCTTAAAATGAGCCATCTAGAACTGAACCCAATATTTTATAAGTGGTCTGACCAAGGAAAGTCCAGAGGTACTCTCATCTCTTTTATCTTGAACAATCTAATTGCAATACTACAGCATAACATGAGTCAATGATCAGCTGGTCATATATAGAGTCAAAAAGACCCAAATTCAAATTCAAGTTTGCTTCTGACACATACTGTCAATTAGCTTGGAAAAAAAATCATTTAACCTCTCAGTGTCCCAAGAAGCAACAAAGGCTACTCATCTGAAGCTCTAAGTTGCAAAGTAGTTATAGATCTACATTTCTGATGTTTCCTTCCTGGAAATTTCTTATACTACTGAAATCACTTGGTCCAAATAAGAACACCAACAATGATCAGATAAGGATAATATAATATCCTAAGATACCAACTAGCCATGCCTGTTCATGTTGGACTTTAGAAGTTTATTTTTTAATTACATTTAATCTAAAAGTAAGAATTTGCATTTCTCCCTATTAATTTCATCTAATTAGAATTAGTTCATCTTTTGGGCTTATTGAGATCTTTTTGGATTCTGAATCTACCATATGAAGTGTTAGCTATAAATTTTAGCTTTGTATCATCTTCATAAGAATATTTGCTCATCTCCAGTTCTTCTCTACCTCTCCATTCTCCATAGTATTTCAAAGCACACAGACAGTGGTTCAGGGTGGTTTGCCTAGTCATTCGAATTTAAAGATAGGTGCTCTTCTATCTCCCTCCTTTCTTAAATATCAATTCCCTGCCAACTAGTCGTATTTCTTCCTTTGCAGTTCAAGGATTGTTCTCTTTGGCAAAGAAAACAGAACTAAAATAAGAGTTGAGTAGTTCTTTCTTCTCTCAGTCATCATACCTCAAGCATTGGTCCTATCCCATCTTTGCGGCTCCACTTTTTCTCAATAGACTTAGAAAATCATTTTGTTGTTGTTATTGTTTGAAAGTCTTGTCAATCTCAATTTCTGAGCTTTAGCTCCTCTGATACAATTCTTAGAGTTCCAGGTCATGCTTTTGTATTCATCTTCACTTACCTGTCCTTGCTGCCATATTCTGGCTTTGTTTGTGCTTTGTTTTATTTATCTTTCTTTCATTATTAGAATTACTTCTTTCTCTATCATCTGAAGCTTCCTATTTCTCCTGAAGTGAATCCTCTTAAATAAATTTAGTCAAATAGATTTGATGGACTTAAAATAAAGAATGATGCATAAACTTTTTCACAGGAACAATGTGAGAATTTGTTTTGCTGGACTATGAATATTGTTATGAGGGCTTTGAATTTTCTTTAAAATTCTCAATGGAAAGATATAGGAGAATTAATAAATACTTATAAAAATAAATATTTTAAAACAAAAAAAGAATTTTAGGATATGAAATCCTACCTGTCCTTTCTCAGAACCTTTTCAAATCAGTTCCCCAAATCCTGTTGCATGTGGGATTATGCCCAATTTTTCCTCTATGTTTCTACAAAAAAATAAGAAAGGTTAATCAATTTACCCACAAAGTTAATAACATTTCCTCTTCAAAATTAGTAACAATTTTCATTGCCATTTTTGGGACAAGAGTACACATTGTCCATGCATCAAAGGTAATAGAGAATAAGTCAACCCTTAGCTTTGGCTAAGAGTTGGACTTGATAACCTCTGAAGTCCCTTCTATTTCTCCAAGAGTCTATAGCATTTTTCTTCTCCCTTTCTTTATAAAAATATGATCCCAGGTATTTTTCATAGTAAAAGATCTAAGTAACTAATTTTCACTGAACTGTGTATAACTGAGAGATTAATTTATCATCTCTACTACATTTCCACCTGGGACAGTGCCTTAACCAAATATATATATATATATA
>NW_025389998.1:0-4808 GCF_016433145.1 Gracilinanus agilis | reverse complement strand
GATATTACCAATAAAATATATTATATTTTAATGTTATATAAGTATATTATGTTTTGATATTACATGTAAAATATAAATATATTATATTTTAATGTAATATATAAATATATTATATGTTAATATTAGATAGAAAGATGGATAGAAAGATAGATAGATAGATAGATAGACAAGGAAAAAAATAAGGGCCTGGCCCTGTGATTTCAATGCTCTAGAGAACTCCCAGACAAGGAAATTCCCTCCCAATGCAGGTTGGCACCTTCTCTGTCACATAGAGAGATGTATATGTATAAGTCAAAGGCAGGGTCTGAAATCAGATCTCTCTGGCTCTGCTCCAAGGCCAGTTCTTAATCCATTAGACCACACTGTCCTTCAGCAAATGTATCCCAAACAATACAAATAGACCATATGATGAGCCTGAAGATTTTAGGAGAGCAAGGATGAGGGCTGGACTGCCTCAGGAAAATTGCCAGAATCTCTTAATGACTTCTGCCTGAGAGAAAGACACATCTTTTATTTTTTTTTCCCATACCAATACCATTCCAGTAATGCTGTGTGATTATAAGTCATGGAGCCTTGCCATCTTCAAATAACTGCAATTGGCCCTCACCTGAACAACAATGGAGAGGTGGAGGGAGTGTACGCCCAGGGGCCCTGCACATTACAAAGGAGGAATTACGTAAGAGAAGAGGAATAAAGTTTGTCATCAAAGAAACATCATCAAAGAAAGAGTGTCTGGGTGAAAAAGTCAGGAGGCAAGATCAAGGGATGGAAGTCCAGCGTCCAGTCCTCGTGCCACAACGGCATCCTTGCCATGCTAGGAGAACCTGAAGAAGGCCTCCTGCATGTTGGGGGGAACTCATCAGAGGATGAGGATGAGGACGGTGCAGGAGAGGCAGGGGGTAGATGACTGCTGTCTATTGTCTGGAATGATCCAGGAGGTGGAAGAGACGCTCAATTTATCTCGGTATTTAAGGATTGCAAATTTACAATGTCATTTCTTCATAGCAACTGCATGAGGTCTTTCTGGGTATTATCCCCATTTTGCAGATGAGAAAACCAAGGCTTGTAGGCGTGGAATACCTCTCCCATTCTCAGACAGGTCAGAGGCACTCTTCTTGTGATGCCGATGAGCTCTCTAGAGTAGCGATTCCTGCTCTTGGATGCTGTGCATCAGAGGACTAGCACAGAAATGGAGAAGGATGCTGAGCACTGCCATTTTGTTCTTCATTTAGCTCCAACAAAATTCTGAACATGACCCCATTTGGCAAAGAGCCGACAGACATTTTGGGGGAATAAATCGTGTGTCTCCCATCCACGTATAACTATTTTTCAAACATTTTTTGACATTCGTTTTATTTTATTTGTTCAATTTTATTTAATTAATTCATTTAGAATATTTTTCCATGGTTCCATGATTCATGTTCTTTTTCTCCCTTCCTGCCACCCCCCTCCTGTACCCAGTGCACAATTCCACTGGGTTTTACATGTCATTGGCATTCATTTTAAAGCAATACTGAAACCACTGGGGCTCTTGGTGATCTGGCAGCTTCTCAATCTAATCACACAGCTAGCAAATTGAGGTATCAAAGTCATGTTATTCCAGTTTGGTTGGTCAAACATTTATGAAGTCAATCTTTTATGCAACGTTCTAGGCCAAGAGGCTCGGAATGTAACCTCAAAACAAAAAACTCAGGTGTTTTCCTTAGGCCAGGGGTCTTGGGGGGGATCAAGAAGGCTAGAATCTGATGCCACCAAACAGTGTGTGCTGTCCAGATCTTCATAGCTTCTTTGGGATCTGGGGAAGGCAAGAAGTGGTATATACATCGTTGAGTGGGTTAAAAGTATTACCAAAGAGGCAAGGAGATTTGGAAAATAAAATATGACTGCTGTAAGGAAATATCATTCCAGGACCTTCTGGTGTGTCCTACACAGGGTCAGCCTTCAGGCTACATCCTTCAGAAATAATTCATCTCACACGAGGAATGAGGACGGTCTAGAAGCTGAGGACTCGGATACTTTTGGATCATCTACAATGTTCTCCTTTGAAGGAACTGGGCACGTCTGAGCTAGGGGAGAGAAGGCTTGGGGAAACGAGGTGATCAAATATTCAACTATTTAAAGGCCTGCTGTGTGGAGGGGCTTTCAGACTTGTTTTGTTTGGCTGCAGAAGACCAATGAACAAAGGGTGGGAATTGCAAAGAGGCCAATTTGGGTTCCACCTAACCATGAGAACCGTGGAATGGGCTGTCTTGGCAAGCAAACGGTTTGCCCTCCGTGGAGGCCCCCAGAGGCTAGACAGGCCACCAGTCAGTGGGCGTATGGGTTGGACTAGGAGGTCCCTTCCAGCTCTCAAGTTCTGTGATTCTGCAACTCTGCAAAGGCCTCTATTCCCAGAGGGTGAAAGACCTGTCAGCACCTAAGCTCCAGGACTTTGGGTTATACATTAAACCATGCTGAACTCCCAGGAGTACAATCTGTATTTGACTGTGGGGAGCGTGGAGGAGCAGGGGGGAGGGAAGAGGGCTGTTTCTTCATGTTTCAGAGAAAATTCAGTGGGGAAATGTTCTACCTGAATCATACCTTTCACCCATGTATATTATTAGTCACGATAATTATAAACATCTCAATGGGGAGTCACATGGGAACAGTTACAGAGGTGACCTGTTAGTTAGCATAAAAGGGTGTCAGGCAATAAATACAGTGTGGATCAAAGGTTGCTCCCTCTTCTTCCTTCCCCCCTCACGGTTAAGTAATACTATTTAATGTTGACTTTCTTTTGACAGTAGCTGAGCTAAATAAACAGCACCATGAAAATGAAGAATTTTTATCCTGTGTCATTCAAGAGTTTTATTGGGAATGGGTGGAGTGGAGGGGGAGAGAGGCTACCAGAAGACAAGACTCTCTGGTTTGGAGACAACAATAAGTATTGGTCATTCATTTTGTGACTGAGGTCTAGAGCTTCTGAGTCCTGTGAAGACACTCAACTAATTCTCATCTACACAGATCAAGACACTTCCTGCCAGAGTTCCTAGGCGGGAGTACGGAAATGACAGAAAAAACAGATTTCTGAAAAGTCTGACCATCCATTGATCCCTAGTGGTTCCATGCAACTGGGGCATCTACCCATTGGGGCTGTTGATTGGGAGACTGTTAAGGAATTGACAAGGTATTACAGAAAGCAAATGGTTCACTCTAGTCCTGATCAAGGTCTCTGCTGACTTCCTTTCTCCAAAGCCTATCACGGCAGTCACTACGCTGGGGATGCCACACACTGGAATCCATGGCACCTTTTCTCTGAAGATTTCAAGCAGCAAATCTCTCTTGGGGGAATATGACCCTCAGGCATATGTACCACACATAATTTATAGGTCAAGAACAAATCTGAAGGATAAAGTCATGCTCTAAGCTTTAAAATCTGAGTGAGTAGAAGAGGAGAGTGGAGAATGTGCCACTGAATAAAAAGCCAATCTCAAAACAAATTGGAAAAATACTCTTTATGCTTCTTGCACAGATGTGTGTGGTGGAAAAGGAAACCTACCCAGGTTCTCAGAATTATGTAGCATTAAGAGTTAACCAAAGGGGTTCGGAAGCCCCCACCGAACGAATGCACACGAGACAGATTCCGAAATGAGAATTTTCAGCTAATTGCTAGAGCCTGATTGGCCCAGATTTCTGACCATGTTGGAAACCATTATCACCTCCTTAAGACCCTGAGAAATATGAGCTGCAAAGTTTTTGATTTCTCTCTCAGGGTGAGTGACAACCCAAATGCCATAAACATATATTAAAAGAGACGTTCTATTCAAAACCACTCATTTGCTTCCCTCCAAAATGCTCCTCTTAGGCTAATTGGCACCCCAAAAGAAAGTCACAAATGAATGAAAAGGATGCACCCTGCCTGGGCAAATTGATTCCCCTGCTCCCTTTCATTTCTGAGTCCCACTGAGGGGGGCAGCTCATGGACCTGACTCTGGGGCTCTCAGCATAAGATGCCAAAGGGCAACTGGTTTGGGGGCACTGGAACCATCAAGGAAACTGGCCAGGTTACCTTTATGTATTTTTATATAAATGGTCCCAAGAAATCTCAGCACTTAGAATCCAAGGTGTGTCTCCTAAGAATTTCTAAAAACCAGAATAATTGATGGCATCAGCATATTCCAGAGGGGAGCACAAGTGTTGATGACAATTTTGTTAATATTATCCAGGTCACAGATATCAGGGACTAGGTACTCCTTAGCTGCCTGGGGCAACTATGTAATGGAATGCTTAATGAGCTCTTGCTACTGACTCTGGTTATAAAAGCCACTGCCAGAGTAATCAACAAAACTGGGCCCAAGGATTGTGGGCTTTTGTGGTTGAAACTTCCTGGGCACCAGGGCATAGTTGGGATTCTGGGTAAACATCAGATTCTTAGTTTTGAAATTCCCTTTGGAGTGAAAAATCTTGACGACAGATCATTGTTTGGGGGAGGAGAGGAAAACCTACTTTTTAAACTTGAAAAAGCTTGCTTCATTCCAAAAAATCTTTTGGGGGCACTGATAGGGTGGAATCGAGATAGATTTTGCTTCTCTCCAAAACGTCAAACTTCCTCCTGAGCATTCCACAGAACTACAAGTCCATGCTTGTTAATGGATTGTCCTAGGGTGTCTTCAATGAAAGTGATGTACTAGGAGGGCTCTCTAGTCAAGAGAAATGGGAAGCTGTGTATCCTCCCCAGCTCCAAAAAGGGGAAGGAAGGTAGAAGTTGACTCATGAAGGGTTAAGTGTATCTTTCTCTTTCTCTCTCTCTCTCTCTCTCTCTCTCTCTC
>NW_025389997.1:0-7803 GCF_016433145.1 Gracilinanus agilis | reverse complement strand
CTCTCTCTCTCTCTCTCTCTCTCTCTTTCTCCCTCTCTTTCTCCCTCTCCTTCTCCCTCTCCCTCTCCCTCCCTTTGTCTCTCTCTCTCTTTCCATGTTGTGCCTTCAGTTCCTCTGGACTACCCATCATTCAGAAAGTAGGATCTGAGGCTACTTCAGGTAACTCAATATGTAACTGGGGGATGGCCTACCTCTCTGTGGGAGACCTGATAGAAAATTCAAACACACATGTCAAAGGGTCTGATGGTATATGGCATCTCTGAAATTCTTTTTCTCAGTTGTGGGTAGATCTGATTTGGAAGGAATGAGATTGGGGAGAAGTAGAGAAAACTACTCATCTGTAAAATGACGAGAAAATGAGGCTCTGCATGTCAGGAGACTTGTCCAAGTTCACGCAGGCAGTATGTATCTTGCTATGTAGGTCTTATTATAGGGTACTAAAGAATTATTTTTGAGCTAGATCAAAGGACAGGTAGAGGCCAGGGAAACTTTGAGTCACAGAATATTAGATTGTTAACATTGTCACGTTTTCCCAATATGCTGGTATTGGCCAGAGAAATTTTTCTCTCCTCCTTTCTTTATACTTGAAAGTGTTCACAGCCTGAGGTCCATGAATTTGTTTTTTGAAAGGATTCTGATAACTATATAGCAAGATAATTTGTTTCTCTTATGACCCCACATGTTGTATTTTATGAATTTAAAAATGTGATTCTGAGAAGGGATCCATGGATTTCATCAGACACTGTCCAAGGGATTATTCATGACCCAACAAAGGTTGTGAACCTTTTTTAGAGGCACCTGTTTCTCATCCCATGTTAGGCAGCTATTGAATATGGGAAATGGACAATAGAAAGTTTAGTCTGAATTTAGAAAGAATGATTAACTTCTAAACAAGAAGCCCAAGTTAGCAATCTCTTGGGTCACTGGGCAGTCAGCTGGTCACCTACCCATGCAAAGTTCTGGGTAAGAATAAGAGGCCTTTTTTCTCCCCTCTGGTTGAAAGGTTTGCCTTTTGCTATGCTGCCTTCCCCTGGGGTATGTTGGGAAGTTCCTACAGAATGGGGTCAGAGATGTTTTCATGAATCAGAGCCGCCAGGGTCAGAACAAACTATCTAATTCATTGTCTACCCCAACCCTAGGTGCTGATTACAACAGCCTCAACAAGGATCATTGAGTTTGGATCTGAAAACTTCCAGGTGTAGGCAGAGTCTTAACTCATCAGAATTGCACCTGAGCCAGTTCTGTTTGGGGTTAAGGATGCATCAGAGGAGAGGACAAGGCGATAACTCTGGTTGCATTGAGAGAGAGTTACCCATATCCCCCTACAGTCCTGGCACCAATGATGTGCTGGAACCAGCTTTTACCTGTTCCTGAGAGCCAGTTAAATTTTTAGTGTGAGCAGTTGCACTTTGGACATCTACAAAACAAGAACTGATTTGTTATTTTGTTGATTATATAGCACTTAAGAAAGGGCTGGAAAATATTAATAATGCAGATTAAATTTGTGTCCTGCTTACAATTTGTTGTTTAGGGAGTTTTTTGTCATTGTTTTGAGAGCTGGTTTTTTAATATTTGCCAGCATAATCCCTATCTGGCCCTCAGTTCTTCCATGACATCTGGGAACAGGGAAAGGAAAAGGAAAGGGACCTTGGAAGAGAAAACCATAACAATGGCACCCTGAGAATTTAACCCTTTAAGACTTGATAAGTTTCCTAACATGTGAGAGCCTCATTTCCTCATCTTTAAACAAGGGTAATAAATTAGATGCTCCCTTCTATTTCTATGTCCATAAAGTTCCAGGATTTATAAAGTGATTTCCATAAATGATCTTCTTGGATATCTGCAACAATTCTGAGGTAGATACAAGAATATTATTATCTTTTTTTGCAGGTCAGAAAAACAAGATTTATCAAGATTAAATACTATGGTTACAGGGGGCAGCTGGGTAGCTCAGTGGAGTGAGAGTCAGGCCTAGAGACAGGAGGTCCTAGGTTCAAACCCGGCCTCAGCCACTTCCCAGCTGTGTGACCCTGGGCAAGTCACTTGACCCCCATTGCCCACCCTTACCACTCTTCCACCTATGAGACAATACACCGAAAAGTACAAGGGTTTAAAAAAAATACAAAAAAAAAAAAAAAAAAAGAAAGAAAGGTAAATACTATGGTTACATAGTTCTTTAATGTTAGTTACCAGATTTGAACCCAGATTCTTCCAGACTTGAAATCCAGGGCTCCTTCCTATAGAAATGAACACCCAAGTGATCTAATTGGCTATCCCACTACATTTTAAGCCCTCTGGTCGTCATTGGCAGAAATGCAAAGATAGAGATATGATAGTCACTGCCCTCAAGGGACTTAAAGTAGAAGAAACAAGACTCCTAGGCAAAGGGAAGGATTTTTTAGTTGTTATTTCATTTGAAATATTAATTATGAATTGATGAAAAAAGTAAACATTTGTGGGGACTCATAAACTCTGGTATTGGGTATGGATGGGTTCTGATTATAGAAACTAGGGTAACTTTTCTGTGGATTCATGCTTGATAGGGAATGTCACAGAAGACACACATATTATTACATTTTCTGAATGTTCATGAGAAATAGGCCCATAGTGACCAAGATAGGATGATGAGGGAGAGCAGACTGGATTAGGAATCAGAAGTCAACAAGTCAAGTCAAGAAGTATTTATTTATTAAGCACTTTCTGTGTGCCAGGCACTATGTTAAATGCTGAGGATACAAATGAAGCAAAAAGGAAGATAATCTCTGTCCTCAAGGAGTATACCATCTAATGGGGGAGACAACACAGAAAATAGAGGTGGAGTTGGGAGTGGGAGAAGTATTTCATGATACTCCATAGGAGGCAGAGAAGCAAGAGAAAGTCACAGAGAATGAAAATTATGCCTTTTCTATGGGGGAAGGAGAGAGGGTGTAAGGGAGCTACCTGGGTATTTTAATGTAACAAACAAACAAATAAAATTAAATAAAAAAGCACAAAAGACATAATTTTATGCATAATATGTATTTTTGCCAAATAATGTCTTCTCTTATTCTGGGAGAGGAGAGAGGGAGATACTTGGGAATTGTAATGTAATAAACAGCTAAATAAATAATTTCTTTAAAAAACAGTGAATATAACTGAATGTAGTCTGGAAGTTCTTCTTTAAAGTGGAGGAACTGACCAATTAGAGAAGGAGAAGTGTTTTCCATGCTAAGAAGACTTGAAAGTAGAGGGATCTTCTAATATAAGAAGGATGTTGGAACATGGTAGGAATGATTAAGAAAAAAGTCTAGAAGGTAAGGATGTGCCCAGAGAAAAAGGAAGGACTGAATAAACCTAAAGTTTTGGCTTCTAGGCTCTACAAGGCAAGGAACTATGTGATTTTTTAAAAATCCTTACCTTCTGTCTTAGATTCAGTACTAGGTATTGATTGGTTCTAAGGCAGAAGAGTGGTAAGGGCTAGACCAGGGGTTGGCAACGTATGACTCTTGAGTCATATCTGGCTCTTTTGAGGGCCAGATATGGCTCTTTCTGCAGGAGCCCATAAAGTCAACCGTGGCACAGTAATAGTTTACGCATGACATTGTGCGTCACGT
The DNA here is from genome assembly GCF_016433145.1 of Gracilinanus agilis. Classification (NCBI taxonomy): domain Eukaryota; kingdom Metazoa; phylum Chordata; class Mammalia; order Didelphimorphia; family Didelphidae; genus Gracilinanus; species Gracilinanus agilis. Next base: position 4,210 of record NW_025389997.1, on the reverse strand, counting down.
AATACATCACGTGATCCTTTCAGCACCGCAACTATCTTCTAAGATAGAAGGCTCCCTCATTGATATTGCTGCGCGAGATGAATCCTGGTCTTTAGTTCGGCTTGGTAGGTGTGCTGTGTGTTCCTCCTTCTGCCCTCCTTTTACTCTTTCCACACCTGTTACTGACATCTTGGGGTTCTGTATAGTGATTGATCACTTTCGTCTACATTCTCTACCCCTCTGCCTCTGATTTACATGGCTTTATCTCAGTGCATTCATGGGGTCTGCACTTCCTATTTGTGGGATTGTTACTGTTTTTAACTTTTCTTCTTGCTCTTAAAGGGGAACTATAGTCAGATTACACCTTTACATAAGCTTCATTAGTGAGAAGCATTTCTCCCCAGTAGTTGTTTCATTTGATACAGAATGATTGAGTAGGCAGCACTGATAAACACCTGTACCAGGAAATGTGTGTGATGTGTCCTGGCCAGTTTTCCATGAAAAGGTACCCTCCTCCCCCACTACTTACTAATGTCTGCACACAAGTCATGTTATTTTCTGTAATCTCCTGATCTCCTACTTAATTTATGTGGCCAAATGGCTTAACCAGCAGGCCGGCAGCTTTTTCTTCTCCTTTTGCCTGACTTGAGAGAGGGAGAGGAAAGAGTATTCTTCCCTGGATTTTTCTCTCTTTATTTTAGCAATTTTTTTAGTGTAAAGGAGTTTTATATGTATGTGTGCAGTTATATCAGTACTATAGTGCCCCATTAAGTCTTGTTTTTTGATTAATAATCAGCAAGACCATGCAGCACCAGAAGTCACATTAATGTACTTTATTCATCATTGGTTAGCACATAATAACGTTATTAAAAATAATTCAGAGACTTATTGTACTTTAAAAGTGTTGTTCTTACATAAAATACACATATTTACTTGTATTCAGTGTTAAACATATTGTACAGCTCTCACGAAATTACATTTTAAAAAATGTGACATTTATGGCTCTCACAGCCCCAAAAGGTTGCAGACCCCTGGGCTAGACAATTAGGGTTAAGTAGCTTGCCCAGAGTCACACAGCTAGGAAGTTATCTAGATGATCTTACACGTGTCACTTGATATCTATGTTCTTATTTATAAAATGAGGTGGTCTTTGCCAGATCTGACATTCAGAAGATCATAGATTTAGAGTTTAAAGGCTTTTTTGAGGATATTTAGGCTAATCCCTTCATTTTGCCAGTGATAAAAGTGAGAGTCAGGAAGGTAGAGTCCCCACAGTCACACAATAAGTATCAAAGCTTTGATTTGGACCCAGATTCTCTGACTCCAAATTCAGGCATTCTTTTCACTGTATCACTTGGGATTATCCATCCATCCATCCATCCATCCATCCATCCATCCATCCATTCATCCATCCATCTGTCTATCTATCTACCTACCTATCTATCTCTCTGTCTGTATGTCTATCTACCCACCCACCCACCCACCAGTCCATCTATCTATCTATCTATCTATCTATCTATCTATCTATCTATCTATCTATCTATCTATCCNATCTATCTATCTATCTATCTATCTATCTATCTATCTATCTATCTATCTATCTATCCATCCATCCATCCATCCATCCATCCATCCATCCATCCATCCATCCATCCATCCATCCATCTATCTATCTATCTATCTATCTATCTATCTATCTATCTATCTATCTATCTATCTATATCTCTACCTACCTATCTATCTACCTACCTATCTCTCTACCTACCTATCTATCTCTCTGTTGGTCTGTCTGTCTGTCTATCTATCTATCTATGTTTTTAAAGAGGAAAATACCCTTGAGTGCTAAACAAATCTTCATGCCTGGACCATCATAGGCCCTGTATATTCAGACGATGACTCCCTTGTGAGGTTGGTATAATACTTTCAGAACTCCGATTTCTACTGGGCTTTTTGCCTAGAGAAATCCTAGTTCTTCTCCCCTCTACTCCTTCTCCTTCCCCATCTATTCCTGTTCAGTATCCCCAGGAAGTGAAGAACAGAGGTATTGTTATTGTTCCCAGATGCCCAGCACTCCTAATGTTCAGAAAATTTATCATTCACTCACTGCAACTGGCAGGTCTTGTTACCCTGTCCCCAGGGAGAGAAAGGAGGGAAAAACGGTCAGACATAAAGTAAAGAAGGGAGATTGTGGGTTGTGGCTAGGAGTCTTTCCTTTTTACTTTTTTTTTTCTTATAGGGGGAACCAAAAGGAGGAAGGAATGTGGGAGGTAGGTTAACCCTTTAGAGTTCCACCAGAATGCTTCAGGTCCCTTTGCCCCTGGTGTCTCCCACAGGCACTGCTGCTTTAAGGACAGCCTGCTGGTCTGGATTTATAGCCTGGGTGCTGGATTTCTCTGCATGTGTGGTTTTAGCATTAGCACGCCTGGTGAAGCTGGCTGTTTCCCTTCACAGCCTGGGAAGGGAACTGAGGTTCCAGCAAAGAATGGCCCCTATTCATGGTGAGGCTTGCAAGGTAAGTTTATTACAAGCCCCGAGTAACAGCCATAAACTTTTAAAAGCAGGAGCCAGTGGGTACTTGTATGTATTCTTGCAAACTACTGAAAACAAATGAGGGGAACTGGTTACTTCTCTGAATGTGGACATGTCCTGTGCTGGAGTATGGATAATACCAGTTATCACAACGGTCATTACCAATAAACTCTTCTTGTCCTCCTACAGATAAATCCTTGTGTGACCAAATTTCAGTTCAATGTAGTCAGTTTTCTCCAAGGCTCTCCCAAAAGCCCCTATCACTCAACACTAGCCTGAGGTGGTGTAATGGGTAAGTTAGACCTCAACAATGCTATTGGCTTGCCACAAACCACTAGACTGGGAAATCAGTTGACCAGGATTTTAATTCTGTCTCTGGCTACTCACATGCTATGGCACATGAGGTCTCCTTGGGTCTCATTTTTCTCATATTTAAAATGAGGGGGTTGGAATAGATGATCCAAAAAAGAATCAGTCTTAGAACACCTTGCATTGCTTAAAGTGCAATCTTGGACTTTTATAGAAATTGTGATACAGTGGAAGGAAGGCTGAATCTGGAGTCAGAAGACCTAGGTTTGTGTCCTTGGACCTGCCATTGATGGCCTGTGTGACCTTAAACAAATCACTTCCTTCTTTGGGCCTAAGGTTCATTATCCATAAAATCAGGGGGGTTGTTCTAGGTGGCCCCTGAGGTCCTTCTCTAGCTTGGTATCTCTGATCATCTCATAGTCTCATAGTCAAAGGGACAGAACTTTAGTTTTCCCTGAAATTGCTTTGGGTTTCTGCTCCTCTGAATTTCCAGGCAGTCTGCAAGAAGGAAAAGGAGAAAGTGTTTCTCCTTTTTTTTTATCCCCACCTCCACCCAACTACGTGGGTTGACTGCTGGAAAAAAAAAAAAGAAAGAAAGAAGGGGGGTGGGGAACCCAAGGCCTTATAAAGAGTCTTTCTTTCACAGAACCCAGATCCTATTCCAGACGTTATCTCATCCATCCTTCTCAGAGCCAGGTGATGTAGGAAAAGATACTACCTGTCACCAGCCCACAGTTATAGTAGGAGAAACTGAGGCATGGAGACATGGTATCATAGACCAGGGGGTAACCTTCTCTTAAATTAAATCTCCCAGTGGGGCTCTGGCCCTAACCATTGCCCCCTAGGCAATCTTGCTCAAGTGATGTAATGGATTCTGGTGGGATGGGATTAGAACCATCACAAGGTATGAGCAGAGGTTTCCAAGTTCACTCCCTTCCTGGCTTGCCTGAAAGACCACCCATGCACACTGACTTGTTTAGGGTTTACCCACCTTTTTTCATTACATGGCACTCTTGTAAAACTGTATATGGGCTGGAGCACATGGGAGGAGTAGAGGGGGCAGAAAGGGAAAGCAGGGTCCTATTTATGAAAAGGAGGGTTCTCTCAGGCAGAAATTAAAGTGAGGCAAGGGAGAGAGAGGGGACCTGGAAGAAAGTAGCACCACTAGAAACACAGGAGATAGAGATGATTCCTTGCCATGGTATAACACTTTATATTTTTGCGAAGCACTTTCATATCATGTAAGGATCTTATTAAATAATAAGAGCTGAAATCTATCTAGTACTTGCCAGATACTTTACAAACATATCCTAACATATCCTATTTACATCTCACAGCAATCCTGTGAGGTAGTTTCTTTCTTTCTTTCTTTCTTTCTTTCTTTCTTTCTTTC
>NW_025389996.1:0-4757 GCF_016433145.1 Gracilinanus agilis | reverse complement strand
CTCTCTCTCTCTCTCTCTCTCTCTCTCTCTCTCTCTCTCTCTGTCTGTCTCTCTCTCTCTCTCTCAACCTATTTGGCCAATTGCATTTTATAAGTTGTTACCTTCTTTATATATATTTGTGCCTCTTTCTCTTTTCACAGTTTTCTTACATAGCTGTCATTTCTGTCTCCAATTTTTCCCTGTCCTGCTCTTATTACTTTCTTTAGCTCTTCTAGGAATTATTGGGCTTTTGTTCAGTCTGAATTTTTCTTTGACACTTTGCTTACAGTTGTTTTCACATTCTTATTTTCTTCTGAATATGTGTCCTGAGCTTTCTTATGACAATAATAGCTTTTTATGTGCAGATTCTATTTTATTGTCCTCTCATTTTTCCATTCTATTTCTTGACTTAGTACTTTATGTTGTTTGGACTCTTTTTCACATAGGCAATGTCATGGGGAGACACTCTTCACGCTCTTGTGCTCCTGTGTTTTCATGAGTGGTTCTAGGTATTTATAAATTTCAGATGCTTAGAAAGTGAGTTGATCCAGGGAGTCAGTGATCTCTTGGTATCCTCTCTGGTCATTACCCAGGAAGGGCTCCTTATGACTTGTAGTCACAAGCTCCTTAGTCACTGTTCCCTTGGTTCTTAAACTGCTATTGTTCTTTAAGGCCCTTGCTCCTTTGTGACCACAAATTCCCTCTTTGTGACAACAATCTCTATTGTTCCTCAAGACCTTTGCTGCTTTATTATTACTGATGAGTAGAAGATGAAATGATTGAGTAAACAAGGGTTTGAGCTTCTGAGCATGTTGATTTATTAAGCAATCCTTGTCACTTGTCTAATAAATTGGGACTAGACCTTCTCACCTAAGGGTTGAACCCCAAATGCCCTTAATAAGGGAATTTCAGAGTCTGAAGAGGAAAAAGATATCTTTATTTGGTTCATGTTATCTTTGCTATACTTATGAGACACGTATAGTAGAAATGTACAGTGGTCAGTTGGTAATTCTTGCTGAAGGAAAGAGATTATAACTGGTTGGAGTGATTTGTGGTGGAGGGATGTGAAAGAGAGAGAGAGAGAGAGAGAGAGAGAGCACTTGGGTGATGGAAAGTTAGGGGAAGAAAGAGGATAGACAAAATTAAATCAAGAAGAGATGATTAAGTAGGAGGATGACAAAGAGAAGAGTATCATGAATCTAAGGGAAGATAGTGTCCATAAATAATAATCTACAACAAGGGTATTAGACAGCCCATCTACCACATATAGCTAACAATACTCCCAAGGGCCTCCTGAACCCGACTGATATGTAATTGATATAGGACTTCAGCTTCTGGGAAGTTAAGTCAGTGATGAAAAATTTAACAGCAGTTGTCTTTGACAAAGTCCTCATTTCTCAAATATATAGAGAACTGGGTCAAGTTTTTTTTTTTTGGATTTGAACATTTTTATTTAATTAATTGATTTAGAATATTTGTCCATGGTTACATGATTCATGTTCTTTCCTTTCCCTCCTCCCACACACCTCTCATAGCCAATGAGCACTTCCACTGGGTTTTACATGTGTCATTGATCAAGACCTATTTCCATATTATTGATATTTGTATTAGGGTGATCACTTAGAGTCTATATCCCCAATCATATCCCCATTGAAAATGTGATCAAGAAGTTGTTTTTCTTCTGTGTTTCTGCTCCCACAGTTCTTTCTCTGGATGTGGATAGCATTCTTTCTCATAGGTCTGGGTCAAATTTTTAAGAATTCAAGTCATTTCCTAATTGTAAAATAGTCAAAGACCATAGACAGGCAGTTCTCAGATGATGATAACAAAAAGGAGAAAAGATATAGGTCAATAGCTTGAGGAGATCCAAGGTCATAAGATTAAAAAATATTAATCAAAGAGACTGAGACGTTTTTATAGGAGATAAAAGGATCAATTGATGAAGAGAGAGGGAGGAAGGAAGGAACGACCAAGTGAACAAACAAATGAATGAAGGAAGATAGTAAAGAAGGAAGGAAGGGAGAGAAAGTCTTCAGAAGAGGTGGTATCAAATGAACATGTGGAGAAGTTAGCTTTGGTAAGAAAAAAAGACTGCCACTTCATTGGAAAATAGTCAAAGAAGACATAAAATGCAGTTTAACAAAAAAGGTTTTGAGATGAGGTGTAAGGAGGGAGGGAGGGAGAGAGAGAGAGAGAGAGACAGACAGACAGACAGACAGAGACAGAGAGACAGAGACAGAGAGAGACAGAGCTAGTATTAGAGGTTTTCTGTTTTCTTATTGAAACTCTAAACATCATTGAAGTAGACTTGTTGAGTTGGACAGATTGAAAAATTCAAGATTATCGTAATTCTTTCCTTCGAAATGCAAGCATGAAATTTGTGAATGGCTCATGATTATAGCTCCTATTAGAGAAAAAAAATTAACAGTGAGCAGGATGTTTGGGATTTAAATACTCTATCAGGAAAATTCATTCTTCTATTCAGTTCCTATGTTTCTCCTATGTACTCAGGCTATGAGGAAATATATACAAAGAAATTCAAAGAAATGGGTCAGGCACTAGCATTTATAAAAAAAATTCTATCTTAAAAAATAAAAAAAACATATTTAGAAACTGATAACAGTCACAACCAACTGCAACAAGTTGTGGAACTTGTTCCAACAACAGGGAGTAGAAATAATGCAGAAAAGTCAGATAAGATGAATAAGAAAGAAAAAGAATGCATAAGCACCTGAGACTGAATATTAAAAAGAAAGAAAGGAAGAAATAGGTTGGGAGCAGCTAGGTGGTTAGAGACCCAGGCCTGGAGATGAGAGGACTTGGGTACAAATATGATCTCACACACTTCCTAACCATATGACCTTGAGTAAGTCACTTAATCTATATTCTTTAGCCATTACTACTTTTCTGCCTTGGAATTAATTGATTCTAAGACAAAAGGTAAGGTTTTTTTGATGTTTTTTAAAGAAAGAAATTGGCTAGATGAGGGAAAATCTGAAATATACTGGCAATTTCTCCTACTTCATGAAACCTTGAATAATTCTTGGGAAATACAATCTTTTGACAAAAAAGGTTTGTATTGACTAAAAATGAGAGGAAATCATAAGTGAAAGCATTTCAGAGATTATTGGATCCAAAATAGTAGAAAGTACCAGCTTTCATGGAGGTCAGAGGGAAATAATGATCCACCAATGAAGGTTTCCATTCTTTGAAAGCAGTCAGCCCAAAAGGGAAGAAAAGATGAAAGGGTACAATTTCATTGATCTGGAGATATCAATAATTCACACTTAATGATTAAAATCATGCAGCACCAGTTGCTCTTTAAATCATAATTCATACTACCTAGCATTTTGACACTTTCCATCTGTAGCTCTGTAAATCTCAATGAAATTGTATCATGTCTGTGAAAAAACAAATAAGCAAACAAAAATTCCTACAATGTGGGATCTAGTCATATTTTTTTCCAATTCCAAACACAGACTTTGATTCAATCTAGTAAGCATTGTTTAACAAATATGAAATGCGTCTTTTGCTCCTTATGTAATCACACATAGCTTGTTAAATACTGAATTTCTCATTTTCAAATAGAAAATAATTTAAAATGCCTAAATAGATTAACTTCCAGTGATCTGAGAGGATGGGGAAGGATCACATGTAGAACAAATGTCCAAGTGCACAAATTTTTACCTTTTGTAGCATGAAATAATTAATGTGGTATAATTCATATTTAGAAAGGAAATCCTCTGACTAATTTTTCTTTAGTTCTAATGAAGGAAGGGATATCAGCCAAGCACTGCAGGTCTGTGTGTTTTCCAATGACTTACAGATTTAATAAAATAGAAAGAAAATCCATTTTTCCTTTTTATCGGTCTCATTATATGTATGTTCATGGACTGAATTGTCAGAAATAAACTAGTCCTCATTCACTCACCATTTTAATTCATTTTAATTGCATACTTCTAATGGTGTCTTTGTTTGACTCATTTCTCAAACTGGTTTTCCTCTTAGCAATGCTTCCTCTTCTTGTATTATTCACTTTGGAATGATATTAAGTATTTTTCAATTACTTCTCATCTTTTAGCATAAAACGCCTCCAAGGGTGATTCTTTTTTTGAGAAAACTTTGGGTTAGAATCAGCATGTTTCATCAGATCAAATTACTCGCTGATATCACCCATTACTGTGCACAGTCAGAAAAGGATAACAAAAAACAGCTATTTGGACTTGACCAGAAAGTCCTCTGCTCTAAAAGAAGCCAATGTTCCAAGTCAGCTGAGTAATCAACCAGACACACACACACACACACACACACACACACACACACAGTCCTAAAAGTGGTTTTCTATATAGTTTCACCTGTCGCCTAGTGAACATGCCACTTAATTATATTCTGCAGTAAATATAATTGATATTTATATAGTACTTTGAAGTTTGAAAAGCAATGTTAATGCATTGTCCCACTAAATCCTTACAATGACCCTTTGAGACATGCTTCAAGTATCCGGATTTTAAAGATGAGGAAAGACAACTTCACAAAAGTTGTCACTTGCCAATAGTTACTCAGTTAATTAATGTTAGTAGCAAGGTTCAAACTAAGATATCCTTGTTCTTTTCACTATAAAATATTACCTTTTTATATTGAGATGATGGCTAGGACATCCAGGACAAGGATTTTCTTTCCTTCCCTCCTATCCTCCTATTCTTCTTTGTTTCTTTGACTCTTTGTTTCTTCCTTCCTTCTTTCTTCCTTCCTCCTTTCTTCCTTCCTCCTTTCTTTCC
>NW_025389995.1:0-8421 GCF_016433145.1 Gracilinanus agilis | reverse complement strand
CTCTCTCTCTCTCTCTCTCTCTCTCTCTCTCTCTCTCTCTCCTCCTCCTCCTCCTCCTCCTCCTCCTCCTTTATCCCTCCCTCTTTCTCTCCCTTCCTCTTTCTCTCTCAATCTCTCTCTTGCCCCCTCTTTTTCTTTCCCTTTCCCACACCAACAAACCAAGATTTCAACAAATAATGTTCCTACATATCATGTGATTCAACGAAAATGAGGCTTGCAATTTTTCCCTCAATTGTCCTTTTTGGGTTTGATTTTACAGTGAGTATAAAAGAATTCTGCTGCTGTGTTGACACCCAAGGCAGAAATGCTTTGAAAATCCCTTTCTCTTTCCTGTTAGTGGCACAGGAACTTCTACACTATTTTGTTTTTGTTTTTGTTGTTGTTTTTATTGTTTTGGGAGGGTCTGTTTTATGACTTCCAAGGAGCACTTCAGAGTTCATATTTTCAAGGATCATTCACATCAATGTCTCTTATCCAATTTTATAAATGTCTTACTACACTCTCTTTACAATAGACATTAGATCACTCTCTAGGCAAATACAGATGTTGATACCACTGGTTTAGCATAACAGATTGCTTTGTAGTTTTTGAGAGTTGCTATGCAACAATAGAGAATTACAGCATAGCTCTAACGAATTTTTAAAGTATTGAGTAAAATAATGTAAGCAGCATTATCATAATTAGTAGCACACAGATTCCTCAAACTGTCACAGAACAAGTTACCAATATGTCAGAAATCTGCTATTGAATTTAAAATACTTATAGGGTCAATTCCTTTTTACCATGGCTAATTAACATTTGGCGGCAGGGTTTTTTTCCAGCCTTTCAGTTTTGTCTTTGTAGCATTGGTTATATCAAAGAGTATGTTGTCGAAGCATTCTATAAATGCAAAATAAAGAGTTTTTAATTAATTTCTACTTATGAAATTACTGTTAAAGTGAAAACTTTAGACACTTAGGACTTACTTCCCTTACCCTCTCTTTCCTCCAGTGTATATTATGTGTGAGCAAAGGTTATAAATTTCTTGCTGTTATAAATTTCAACAAGTTCCTTAAAAAGGTCTTATTGCAGTCTGTTGTTTAGGACCATGTAAATAACAGAAGAAATTGGTGTGGCTTAAATTTAGTATTATGCTGTTTAAATTAAAAAATCATTATTTTTTAGAGTGGCATTTTCAGTCACACCAAAAGCTTCTCGGCATCTTAAAATGTAAATTGCAGAGAAGCAACACAAAGGATAAAGAGAAGATTTTGAAGGCAATCACAGTGATCACTTAATTCAGTCGCTGCATATCCACTTGGCATAAGGTAATTAGAGTGCCACATTGCTGTAAAGACAGAAAGCTTAGGGTCCCATTCTGACTCACCCAGACGATAATACATGATTAGAAGTCAGTGACAGATCACAACTGCTGAATGACCCACCAAGGTCTTATCAAGGGCAAATCGCATAATTAGCATGCACTTGGCTGGCAGAAGAGTACAGTGCTATTGTTCTGGTGCAATCAAATTAGCCCCACCAATGAGGTCAGTGTTCTGTGACCTTAAAGACATTTCATGTTTTATCCCCCACCCCCACCCCCACCCCCATCATACACACATACAAAATACACTTCAACTGAGCACAAGTTCTTATAGACACTAAAAATATGTTTTATTGAGGCATTTTTGGAATACACTCCGCTGACTCTTTAGTTCATCATGTATGGAATGAAGGAGTCAGCTAATGTAGTCTGACCCTGAGGGACACATATGTAATGGAGCCACTTTGACATAAATTCAAGCATCTAGTGAGGCCTGGATCTCAATTTATTTGCCCTGAATATATCTACAGCATCACACATATGCTGGGGGAAAAAAAAATTCCCTAAGTCTCCATATCTTTTTTCCTTATGCTAACCAACACAATTAGGTCGATTTGACCATCTCCACTCATTTGGATTTTCCTACTGTTTGTCCACTTTATTACATTTCACTCCTCCCCTGACAAGGCTTTCTGCTGCGAGGAAAGTGTTCTCAAGATGACTTGAGGTACCCTGAAAGACAGAAGCCTCTCTCTTAACAAGGGAGTAGATGAGAGAGTCTTCACTGACAAATATTCACTTTGTTTTCCCCCAAATTCCCTGGCTAATTGAGAAGCCCCAGCATCTTAGTTATTGCTGGTCTTGAAATGGCAGTCCTAGAACCTTATTTTGATTTCTAAGATGAGGAAAGACATGGGAACTTCCCCTCAATGAGAAATGTGTTGACTTCCTGGCTTCGAGGCTGTTTTCCCTTTGTTTTCTAGCCCCAAAGTCATTTTTTCCATTTAGTTTGCACACTTCATAAAATGTTCACTGCACATGAGAGGCTGTTTGGCACTTGGTTCTGAACAGGAGCATATGTCTCTTCTATGTTATGATTTTCATCATTCGACTGTGTTCATTTTGGACTATGTATCACAGTAAATCCTGGATGGTGGGATCCAATTGGATCTATTTGTCATCTCTGCCTTGAACATCCTACTTAATGTACTTTCTACTTATGGACTCCAAAAGAAAAGTATTGAGTTTATTTGAATTTCCCTCCCTAATTGTTCATGTTCCATACATGTAAAGATTGTCTCTCGTGTTGTTTCATGAGGGAAAGGCAGAGATCACCTATGTTTCAGAATTAATTTTTTAAAGTGTTCTTGGTTAACTTGATATTGATTTCAAGTTTATCACTATTAGAATCTACACCGAGCTTAGAATCTCAGAAGGTATTTTGACAAAGGTCTGGTACCATCTTGGTAATCATAAGGAGGAAATGAGGGCTTGCATATTTGAGCATAGCAGATACCAATTTTTGTAGTTGTTTCTTTGTTTTTCTGCCTATGAGAACATAATGTAGAAGAAGAGAAACTCATACTTAGTAGCATCACTGTCATCAATGTGCTATATGACTGATCAAGTCTCTTAACTTTGTGAATCCGACGTTCCTTATCTGTAAAATGTATGGGTGACACTCAATGATGTTAGAGGTTTAGTTTAAAAACAATTCTGTGATTCTGTGATAGGAACATGTGTTAAAGATGTTCAGCCATCCACTTGCTTATATGTACTAATCAACCATAATTCTCAATTTGTCATGTCACAGCTCTTCCCACAGTAACTGATTATAATGTTAACAGGACCATGACCTTGGAATTTCAATATGCACATAGAAGAAAGGGAGGGACATGGGGAAGATATCCATTGTTTATGAGTTCCACCCCCTCCCCTTTCATAATTAAACACTAAGGAAGGAGCACTGCCAATGAAAACATACCTGATTTATGTGTAAATAACATGTTTTCAAAGTGTCACTGATCTGGTAAGTTGGTCTCTCAGCCAATTAAGTTAATTTCAGCTCAAACTTGGCTCTGCTCTAGTTGGTCAAGTTTCTGACAAAGGTTTTGAATACATAATAATTTTTTTTTTCGACAACTATCGTAAGAGGTACCTATACCTTCCAAACACACCTTCTTGGACAAATAAACAAAGGTTTAGGTTCTCTTCTGATTTCTGAAGCTGAGCTACAAAGATATATAATAGAGGGGCATCTAAATTAAAGTTCAACGGTGCAGGATCCTCCCGAAGAATTCATCCCTGCAATGTCTTTCATTTATTGGAAATGCCTTGGTCGTTTGTGCTAAATGCACTGATGAAACTTTTTCTTGTATGGCACAAAGCTGATTTCTAAAGGTCTTGTTGATTGTGCAAACACAGGGACATTTCCTTTCTATGAGAATTAATATTGTCTGTCTATAGAACGGCAACAGTATTCAGTGCTCCACAAAAGTTACTGAAAGCATCACATTTAAAATGATTGTGATAAGCTATTCCATTCCTGAGTATTTAGTTTTCATGGTAACTTCTTTTTGATGAAAAAATATAGAGAATTATGCACAAAGGAACAGTTTTTATATTTGTAATGGAAATATTAAAAAAGGACCCAGCTTTACAAATTGTCTCTGTTATAGAGATTTTTATAGCTTCTGTAAAATATAGAATATACATCTCTCTGTCCTGTATCTGCATAGGAGAATGTGTGCCCATTTGCATAGGGGGCATATTTTCATATGTGCTGTATGCATCTATATGTATAAAATATACATGCCATAGACATATAAATCACAGTACCCTAAGTCTTAGGGGAACCCCCCTACCTTAGTCACCCAGCCCACACCATGGAAGTCCCCTAACAAACAGGATTAAAATTCACTCCTTTCAACCATCCCAGGCATTTATTCCTTCCTTTTCATTGAGCTACATTTGTCTGATTTAACAAGATAAGATTCGAGTGCTGATGCAGCCCGTTGCTAATGTAGCAGCCGCATCCACCATACCATCGACACTCGGCATCAGAGGGATGCATAAATCAGGTATTCAAAAAAAATTAGATATGCAGCACACCAGTTTTATAGTCCCAGCCTCAGAAATTGAAATGGCCCAGATTAATGTATTATATCTTACACACTGTCCGAGTGAATCAACTTTAATATATTGAACAGATTCGCAGAACAAGACTTTGTTATCTAAGGAGCACTCGGAAGAAGGAATTGACCTGAGGATTTGATTTGGTTCAGGTAGTTCATGTTGTACAGCGGCATTTGAATAGTTTCACATAAAAATAAAATTTGTATTAGAAATATTTCACATCATTTCTGGGCTCATCCACACCGCAGCTTTGCAGAGGGCCAATATTAGAGAAACAATGTCCAGCCGAGATACGATTTTAACCTTTGCTTCTGACATGGCAAAACAATATAATTGTAATTTTAATGCAGGCTGCTGTTTCATAGCAAGGGAGCTTGTCCAGACTGACTGTAACTAGTTTGGGCTTTTTTTTTTTTTTTTTTTTGCCTTGAAATGAAATGCCCATTGAATTGCACAATACAATAGACATGCCACAATATAGACCATTCCATTCCCAAAGCCTCAGTCGGGTCTGAATCAGCATAGCAAAGACATTGCTTTTTGTGAAGCATGGTGACATTGCACAGAGGGTCTGAGGCTTTGCGACTCTGGGGATTAAAGGCATGAGAATTCTTCTCAGTAGGCTAGGATATTTTCAAGAAACAATTTGAGGAGTGGAGGACTTGGGGGTTACTGGCCTTACTTTGATCCTCATTGGCCACAAAGCAAGGTTTACTTTGGGGAAGTTTTCCCTTATGTGTCATGGACGGTATTAGAATTCTTCCTGGATTTCTTGTGTTTAGCTTCATCAGTTTATATGTTCCAAGGGGTCCTAATGATTAATAACAATCAGTGATAATTTTTGTTAATAAAACATGAATCATTTGGTGGGTGGGGACAGGAATTCTTCTTTATTTGGTAATTACAGAATCCAGAGTAACTTCACATGGCCAAGGAAGGGTTCAGTGGATCCACTTTGGAGCCACCCAATGATAAATCAATATTAGTCAACACATATTCAAGAAGTGTCCACTTTGTGGCAGGGACTTTTTTTTTTTTAATTCTGAGGATACAAAGGCCCAAAACCCAAAACAAACTGCCAAATGACAAACAATTCCCTACCCCTAAGATATCTTGCCTTCTTATATTTTTACTAATAATTATGGAATCTACATTTGAATATAAGCTTCTAGAAAGCAGAGGATATTTCTGTTTCACTCACGATCATGTATTGTTAGCTTTTTTGTACATTGACTATCTCTGCATATTTTTCTTTCTGAGTCATTCAATGAATGATCCTTTCCATTTATTGCTCCTTTGGGCTCATCTTATATGCGGTTGAGGACATTAGAAATGGGTTTAGATTAACCTGATGGGACCAAATGGAAAACCCACTGAGACTTTTGTAGATCTTTCTGTGGTGCAACTTCAGTGAGATTTTGTCAAATATGTTTCAAGTGCAGTGTAAGGTGACCTGCTTTGAGAGATCTTCAGGTTTGATATTTGTGTTTTGGCCAATTTCACTTCATTTACTAAAATTTCCCAAGAAGAATTAGAAAAGTGGTAGTTGGCATCCATTTTCTATACCAGGAGAAGTTATGGCATTTAGATATTACCTAGCCCAAACTCAAATTGAAACAAGGGTCACCAAATATGATGACTGCATGCTGATTTAGAAAACCACATATAAGCTTTGTCTATTTCAATTGTTGTTCAATATTTTTCAGTCATGTCCATTTCTTCAAGACCCCATTCAGAGTTTTCATGGCAAAGATACTAGAGTAATTTGCCATCTCTTTCCTCAACTCATTTTACAGATGAGGAAATTGAGGCAAACAAGATTAAGTGACTTTTCCAAGATCACACAACCAGGAAGGATCTGAAGCCAGATCTGAATTCAACTATCCCAATATCATTATCTTGTATTTTTTTAAATTAAAAAAATATTTCCTAATTGCATTTTAATCTGGTGCAGGCCCATATTTGGCAGTGATTGTGGGCCTTTGGGAGACCACATGTTTGATAACTTTGACCTAGGCTATATAGCAAATCTTCTGGCTCTTGGAAAGCCAATGTTCAGCAAAGTTCCTATATGAGCCAGAGCCAGCTTGTTATTAGACTGATACTATGTTCTCCCACTCTGTTTACCTCAGTCACACTTTATGCTCCTAGATCCTCAATCTAAAGCCATTATTGTTTCATGAGACTATAGGATGACAAGTAGAAGTGGAGGAGGGAAAACATACCCTGCTTTCCCCCTTCCCTCTTTCTGACAAGAACACTATCATCCTTTCTAGTCACCTGGGTTCATAACCTTGGAGTCATCCTTGACTATTCTCTGCCTCCATCCTCCCCAGACCATCAGTTGTCCACTGGTAGTAATTCTAACTCCATGATTTACCTATCTGCCCCCTCCTCCTCTCTACTAACACTGGCATCACCCTAGCTCCTCATCTGTACTTGCCTGGATTATTGCACTAGCATCCTTATTGGTCTCCCTGCTCAAGCCTTTCACCTCTCCAATCTATCTCCTACACAGCTGCCAAAGGGGTAAGCCTAAATCATAAGTGGGACCATATTACTTGACAGCTCAAAGGACTCTAGGGGCTCTCTATTGCCTCTTGAACCAAATAGAAACTCAGCTTGCTATTTAAAACTTTTCTCAATCTAGTTCTCATCTACCATTTATTAGTACTCTTCACATGCTCTACTTTCCAGAAGAAGGACTTACTTTTTGTTCTTTGAGTACAGCCTTCCATCTCAAATATTTTTGTCTTTGCATGGGCTGTTGTCCTTCAAGCCTAGAATGCTTTTCTACTTCATCTTAAAAGCTTAGAATTCCCAGTTCCCTTCAAAACTGAAGTCTAATGCTATCTTCTACATATAGTTATTCTGAATCCACTCCGGTAAATAGAAAGGAAACAAGCATTCAAGTACCTCTTATTTGCTAGACACTAAGTATTGTATCATTTGATACCCACAACCTGGGAAGTAGGTGGTATTATTATCTTCATTTTATAAGTAAGGAACTTGAGGCTGAGAGAAGTTAAGTGATTTACCCAGGGTTCCAAAGCTAACAATTGTTATTATTAATTGACACCTTTTTTTGAACTCAGTTTCCCATACACCAGGCTCAGAACACCATAGACTGCACAATGTGGCTGCTACGAGTCTCCCTCCCCATTACATTTGTCTTGTATATAATTTGAACTTACTTTTATAATTACAGGTTGTTACCTTTGATAAAATGGGGTTTCCTTGAGGAAAGGAACTATGTCATTGTTGTTTTTTAACTCTACTGCGTAGAACACAACAGATATTAAATAAATGTTGATAGACTAATTGATTTTTTTGATATGATGTATCATACAATATGAAACAATTGCTTGGTTGACCTCCAGAGATTATAGAATTATGGCATTTGGCGAGTTCCAACTCTGGTTCTCCTCCCTCGGCTATCTATGGTGTATTTCCTCCCACTTCACCCCCTAATTCTCAGAGAAAGACTTCCTTTTGGAACAAGCATGGAACCAGATTTCAAAGAGTGGTGCTCAGATATCAGATAGTATCAGACTGAAGGGACGTACTTTTCTCTAAACAGGCACATTTGGAGAATTATCTCTCACAGAATGCTCTTGTGGTTAATATCCAGTTTTGATAACACACATTCTCTGAGCTTACATGGGAAAGTGTCAAAAAAAGTGTTAACATGTCTACTAGCTCTGATCATTAATTTTCTCAAAGAATTATTAAATAAAATGACATTTTAAAGAACTCTTATACATTGAAGTTTTTAAATAATTTTTGCGTGTGTTATTGTGTGCTTTAAAATTCCCTTCTTTACAAATAGCGTTTTTCCTGATAAAAATAGTATCTTTTTATGATAAATTTTTCTATTTTTAAATTACACAGTGAATCAACTATGTCAGATAACATTCTAGTACTTTCTAAGAAAAGGATATCTGAGAGACACTACAGCTTAAGGAGTAGAGATTCAAGTCCTG
>NW_025389994.1:0-8299 GCF_016433145.1 Gracilinanus agilis | reverse complement strand
TTTCTTCTCCTTTTCCTCCTCCTCCTCCTTCTCCTGTTCTTCCTCCTGTTCCTCTTCTTCCTTCTCCTCTTCTTTCTTCTTTTTCTCTTCCTTCCTTGTTCCTTCTTCTTCCTCATTCCTTTTTCTTATTCCTTCTCCTCTTCTTGTTCTTTCCTTTTTCCTTCTCCTTCTTTTTATCCTTTTTTCCCCCTTAGTAAAATCCTTACCTTCTGTCTTAGTATCAATTCTAAGCCAGAACAGCAGCAAGGGCTAGGCAATTGTAGTTAAGTGACTTGCCCAGGGTCACACAGCTAAGAAGTACCTGAGGTCAGATTTAAACCCAAGTCCTCCAAGCACTTTATCCACTTTGTTACCTACCTTCCTCATAGTACAAACTCTTCTTATGGATAGCAGTATTGTGACTTGGAAAAATCAAACTGCAAATAAGGATCATTTGCTTCAATGTGAATCCAATTCTTAATCTCCAAACCAGTGCTCTTTCTAAAACACTAGGCTGCCTCTTAAACTTCTTAGGCTTGGGCTTCTCAAAATTCTTAAGGCTGTTGGTCTTCTAGTTTTTGTGGTAGACTTAACTTACCTGTTCTTCTTTGCTTTTACTTTGAGTACAAACAAAACCACAACAGATGGGAAGACCAGTGTTTGGGTTGAGTCACTAATGGGATATCATGTAGTATTTATTAAATATCACAAGTATATTATTATTTCATGCTAGAAACAAGAGTATTGTTTGTCCCATTTTAAATATTAAGGGATGAGCCTATGAACCATCTGATAGATCATTCCGGATCACTGTGAGCTCCAGAACACACTGAAAGATAGCTTTAGTACATCTGGTATATGAATAGGAACACATAGAATTTCATTAGATATTTGCCCAACTTATCCCCTTCATTTCAAAGTGTGTTATTTAGAAAACCAAACCTTGTAGATATTAAGTCGCTACAGACCTGGAAGTCTTACCTGTGTTGTGGTTTTCCCTGACTTCCTGAGTTTTCTTGAACTCTTTGTTTTGAACTGGGCGGCCTTTTTGCGTGCATTTAACAAAGTTCCGGGCACATCAGTAGGTGCTCAATAAATGTTCTTTAACTTGAAGTGATCATGTATCAAGGGTGTCTTAGATGCCTTTAGAGGAAAGGCACCAAACGGTAACACACAGCTTGTTACTGTTTAGGCTTGGCATTGGCTGAAGACTGTTTAGGATTGGGGGTGGTGGTGATGGAGCGAGAAGCTGGGAATATGTGGGGGGTAGGGGGAAGGAAGCTTCTTGCACTAAGGACTGGGTGTACTCAGCTTTCTTCCATGGGACTTCTGCTTCAGAAAGAGAGAGAGAGAAAAAAACGTGTACAAATCTGCTGCAATTGACCTTTTAAACCAAACCAACTTGTATGTTCCCTACATGAAGGGACTGCTGACAAATCTCTGGCTGGAGGCAGAAGGTGGAGAAGAAAGGCCTGGATAAATATCACAGCAGCAGGAACAGAGCACATGGCTCGCAAGAGATGGAGCAGTGGGGAAAGACTGAACTGTACTTACTTTGTCAGAAGCTCTGACACGTATTTCCAGTGTCTCCGATGACGAGCCTTTAAAGTGTGACTAGGGGGCCAGACTAAGAAAGTATGAGTATATGTGTCTGCTGTTCATTTAAAAAACCTCTTTGAAGGGGTGTGCTGGGGCTTGGAGGCTGAGGACAGTGGCTATCTGCAACCCGACTGTTTCTTCTAAAGTGCATTTTGAGGCAAGGCACTAGCTAAGTAAGGATGGGGGAATCAGTTGCCTTGGGTGCAAGCCTGAAGGAAGGTGTGAGAACAGCATTATGTGGATGGGAAGGAGGGAGAAAATGCAGGCTCCACTCCTCACTCTCCCAAAAAGCATCCTTTGTATTCAGGCATCAAACTGGGCAGGACAGGTAACCCTTCCACATCCTGGGGTTAGTGGTGTCCCCCACTAGGTGATCTGGAAAATCTGCCTAGAATTATTCGGCTTTCTCTTCAAACCAGAGAAGTCTGAATTTTTTCTTTTTCTTTTATGGGGTATTTACATGAAAAGAAATGATGTACATTTATGATATTAAAAGATAAAATGTCGATGTTATACAACTCTATACATATACTTTATTCATCCCTGAGTTTCTAATTTTTTTCTGTCATCTGCTGGCCTTCACATGTCATTTGTAGCTTCCATAAAACTCCCCCCAAATTCCCATTTAATTTTTTATGCTGGCCTGTGTTATATCGAAACCACACTAGGGAAAGTCAGTGATGTGGAAGGAATACCTGTAGAGATTTAGTGAGGTCACATGCGCCATATTATCTATCACTTCCCAGATTCCATGGCAGAATACCTTGCTGCCTAAAAGGACCTGAGGGTGGTCACAAAACAATAGAAAACTAGCTCTGTAACTTGAGGTGGAGAGTTTCACAGGTTTTGCTTCCTAGAAATAGGCAGGATACCTGTTGTATACTTTTAGGGAGGATAAGATTAATCATCTTTTTTTTAAAGTGAAATTAAGGAAATATTTAAATCAGTGTTTGAAAACCACTTCATGGAGATTCAATCAATTTAAGTTGTAGGAGCAGTAGTATTGGTTCCACTTGTCAGGGTTACGAAGAGGAAAGTCATAGAAAGTTTGCAAAGAGCCTTAAACTCCTTGGAAAAATATGAGGTGATGGGAAACTCTTGTGCTTCATCTAGAAAAATACACTTTAAAGGTATAGGGAAGGAGTGAAAAGCTAGGGAGTGGCAAAGGGAGTCAGAGAGGGAGGGAAGGAGGAAGAGATCAAAAGGAAGTGAAGAAGAGATAAAAAAGAGGAAAGGAAGAAGTAAGAGAAAGGGGTGGGGGAGGGACAAGAAGAGAGACAAGAATGGAAGAAGTCAAGTTTTTTTCCATGGGTCTTTGGAACCACTTCATTTCTTCAAATGGGTAATGTCAGACCAGATAGGTCTAACTGTCCATTCTGATTTTTTTTTTTTTTTTGTTCCCTTGCCTTTGGTTTTAGAATCAATAATGTGTGTTGGTACCAAGGCAGAAGAGTGATATGGATTAGGTGACTGAACTTGTGTGACTTGCCCAGGGTCATATAGCTAGGATATCCATTTATTTTTCTATTTTAATTATACATATATTATCATGCCAAACATTTACATACCGTTCATTTGTGTAAATAATCTTATAAAACCAAAACCCCAAAACATATACCCAAATAAACAAGTGAAAAATTGTATGCTTCATCTGCATTCTGATACCAACAGTTCTTTCTCTGGAGGTGGATAGTATTCTTTGTCATAAGTCCCTTAGAATTGCCCTGCATTGTTGAAAGTAGCCAAGTCTATCATAGTTGATCATCCCACAGTTTTGCTGTTACTGTGTACAATGTTGTCCTGGTTTTGCTTATTTCACTCTGCATCAGTTCATGGAGGTCTTTCCAGCTCTTTCTGAAATCATTCTGCACAGCAGTATTCTACCACCAACCATCATATACCACAATTTGTTCAGCCATTCCCCAATTGATGGACATAGGATATCCATTCTGATTCTTATATGGACTATGGATGATCCACCACACCTCACCTCTCTTAGATTTAATTTCCTCATCACTAAAATGAGAATGTAAAACTACGTGACCTCTAAGGCTTCTTTCAGCTTTAAATATGTGAGGCAAATAAATATGGAGTACAAATAATACTACTTTCAGGCTCAGTGAGGTTCATGGGTGTAACTTGCCTCTGAGGGACGTTCCCTAATTCACTCATGGGAATTTTCCCAGTCACTTGTGGAGAGGACACATGTGGGTTTCAAGGTACCTATCCACTCTCTCCAACTCTATTCTCACACTGTTGAAGTTCTCTTATCTAGATGGACCAAAAGACTAAAGATAGCTCATTTGGCAGGGCTGAGAAATAGTTTTCCTGAGAGAGATGTCCTTAGGAGGGCCTGCATCTGTGAGGATAAGGTAGGGGTGATGACTCAGGTTTGCCGAGTTAAATTTTGATTTTTAGAGACCTTGACTCTTTGCTCCAGCTTCCCCTGGTATAAAGCGAAGCTTTTTGGGGGCTAGGGAAGTATTAATTACTCATGTTGGCATTTTTGACATGGATAATACATTTTTCCTGTGCTGTTGTTGCAAGGTAAAACTTCAGTTGCTGAGATCTGGTTAAAGGAATCTAGGGTTCATCTGCATATTTGATCCTGCATATCTTATTGTATTTTTTTTCTCTTTAGATTTGATGGTCATTAGAGGAATGTTTTTTATCATAAATTTCTTTTATCTGTTCCTCTCTGGACTACGGTTGCAAAAGTAAAATAGGCAAATAATTTTCCCCTATCTTCCTTAGGTCATTGAAATCTAGATCTCCTTTTGAAAAAGGTAAATTAGGAGCATCTAGGTGGTTTAGTGGATTGAGAGCCAGGCCTAGAGATAAGAGGTTCGGGGTGCAAATCTAGTCTCATACACTTCCTGGGAAAGTCACTTAATTCCCATTGCCCAGCCCTTACTGCTCTTTTGCCTTGGAACCAATACTTAGTACTGATTCTAAGATGGAAGGTAAGGGTTTTGTTTGTTTGTTTGTTTTTAACGGTGGATTAGTGTGTGAGTGACTATAGACATTAGGGATGCCCCGTGTCCTGCAACTAACTAGTCTCCACGAGAGCTGGGTCTATCCAAGTCCAGGATTCTTTCCACTTTACCACAATGCCTCCTTTATAAGGGGATAAGGATTGAACCTATCTGTGGTTTCACTGATATAGGGAACTCGGATAAGAGAACTCTCTCTACCAAGAGGGTCAGCACTAAGAGGTTTAATGATTTGCCCAGGATTGCATTTGAATTTAGTTCTTCTTGTTTCTAGTGCCATATATAAGATGCTATTCTGCTTCTGCCTTATTTAATAAAACAGGTTTTTCTCCTTATTAGTAAGATTCTCTTTTCAGTTATGCCCCTAGTTTAGTGCTAAAACATCCTACCTTATTTAGAGGTACTTAAGGAATAATAGGATTGATAAAATTGTCCCTAACATTGTTAGGTCCTCTTAGTTGATGATATATCTTTCAAAAAATTTTTTATTTTAAGATATTTTCCCCCAATTATATGTAATATCAATTTTCAACATACATCTTCTGAAATTATAAGATCCATATTGTTTCCCTCCTTCCCTTCTCTCCCCTATTTTGGAGATGATAAGCAATTTGATCTGAATTACGTACATATTATCCTTCAAAACAGTTACATATTGGTCGTTGTTATAAAAGGATAATCATATAAAACCCAAACTCCAAAATCAGTGTAAGTAAACTAATGTGAAACATAATATGCGTTGGGCTTCATTTTGACTCCAATAGTTCTTTCTCTGGAGAGGGATAGCATTTTTTGTCCTAAGTCCTTCAGAATTGTCCTGGATCAGTGTGTTGCTAAAAAGTAGCTAAATCTTTCATAGCTGATCATTCCACAATTTTGCAGTTCTGCTTATTTAACTCTACATCAGTTCATGTAGGTCTTTTCAACTTTTTCTGAAATCCTCCTCTTCACCATTTCTTAAAGCATAATACTATTCCATCACTGTCATATACCACATGTTCAGTCATTCTCCAATTGATAGACATCCCCTCAGTTTCCAATTTTTTGCCACCACAAAAAGAGCTGCTATAAATATTTTTGTACAAGTAGGTCTTTCCCCCTTTTTTCTGAACTTTTTGGGACATAGACCTAGTAGTGGTATTACTGAATCAAAACTCACATACAGTGGTATGTGAGGTTTTATAGCCCTTTGGGCATAGTTCCAAATTGTTCTCTAGAATGGTTGGATTAGTTCACAACTGTGCCAAGTTTGCCAATGGTATGACTTTAACTAACCTTCAACCTTTTTTTTTTTTTTTTTTTTTTTAACCTGGAACCACACTAAAAGCAGGATTTATTTAAAATATAGTCTTTTACCTCAGACAGTCTTTCTACATTAATGGGTCCTGTCTGTCCTTCTGTCACTATCCAGGTTTCTTCCTGAAGAGTAACAGAAGACGACTCAGGTTGCTCTATTGCTGTTAAGAATGGACAGTCAAAGCTTTTTTATTTGAGGAATTCTTTCAATAGTTGCCATTTTTACTTGCACTCTTGAATGGTGCCAAATATTACCTGACACCCTATATGTTTGAAAACAAGTTTCTAGGGGCAGCTAAGTAGTTCAGTGGATAAAGTCCCTAGCCTGAAGTTGGGAGGACCCAGGTTCAAATTTGACCTCAGACATTTCTTAGCCATGTAACCCTGTGTGAGTCACTTCTCAGTTTCCTAGCCTTTATTGCCCTTCTATCTCAGAACTGATGCTTTTATCAGTTCTGAGACAGAAGGTTAAGGTTTAACATAAAAATAAATAAATAAAACAAGTTTCACTCTAATATTTCCTACTGTGTTTGATATGGTTCCATTCCTCTTAGAAAACCTTGAGAGTAGAGTTCATATTTGACTCTTGAAGTTCATAATCAATGGAAAAATCCACTCATTTGCTAGATAAATATCTCTTTTCTCATCTGAAATCTTTAATTAGAAGTTAATTTTTCTTTAAATCCAATTAAAAAATAATAAAACCCAAGATACTCTGATAAAACCAAGGTGAGAGAAACCATAACACTAACACAATCTCATAGGATTTTGCCTTACATACCCTGACTTCAATTTACCTTTTCAGTTTCATTGGATGTTATTCTCTAACACAAACTAGGCTGTCAGAGGGCAATGGCCTTGGTGTGACACAGTGGAAAATAGACTGTATTTAGAATCAGAGACCCTGAGTATGAATCCTAGCCTTGCCACCTACTACATGTGTGAATTGGAGCTTTGTATGAGATAGTTGCAAATGACCATCTAAATGTTAATACTGAGGACCAATAGACGTAAAGGGCAGCTATATCATGGATGGAATTCTGGGCCTATTTTCAGGAATACTCATCTTCTCTGAGTTCAAATCTGGCCTCTGACTCTTCCTAGCTGTGTGACCCTAGCCAAGTCACTTCACCCTGGTGGCCTCAGTTTCCTTATCTGTAAAATGAGCTTGAGAAGGAAATGGCAAACCACTCCAGTATCTTTGCCAAGAAATCTCCAAATGGGATAGTGAAGTGTTGGACACATCTGAAACGATTTGATAACAACAGCAAATAATATACAATGATCACAAGTGTTAAGTGGTTATGAATTCTTATAAGGAAGTCCTCAATCATGTTGAATAGATAGGACTCATAGGACAGAGGATGGGGCTAATATATATTTATAGACATGATACAGAAGTGGGGAACTTTATTGTTGAAAAATATTCTCCAAACTGAATGTGAGATGTCAAGTGATTTGTGACACAGACACAATCATTCACACGCACACTCTGGTACTGGTTTGGGGTCCATTTATTGCCAAACCTGCTACTTTTTTTTCTGTTCAGAAGTTAATAGGTGCCCAGAACTATGCCAAACAAATGATCATTTATCCATTAAGTCTCTATTCCTCTGCCCAGTTGCTACAATTGCTCTTTTGGCATCAAAACACTAGGACCAAATTAGCACTCAATCTCAATCTCAGTGCTTGAATAGTCAGAGATAGTGAATAGAGAGTAATAATCTCATTGTGCTGAAGTTTGAAAAGCACATTAGATTTGGAGTCAGAGGACCTGATCTCAAATTCTAGCTTTGCCATTTACTACTTGTGCAAATTGTTTAACTTTTTGGGGGACTCAGTTTGTT
This sequence comes from Gracilinanus agilis, assembly GCF_016433145.1. Taxonomy (NCBI): domain Eukaryota; kingdom Metazoa; phylum Chordata; class Mammalia; order Didelphimorphia; family Didelphidae; genus Gracilinanus; species Gracilinanus agilis. Next base: position 585 of record NW_025389994.1, on the reverse strand, counting down.
TACCTGTATTATAGGAGTATCATGGAGATTTTGCTCTACAAAACTTGATCCCAACCAATCCTTTCAGCTTCATTGGACATTACTCTCCCTCTTACACTCTTTAATCTAGTCAAACAAGTTTCTATTCATTGACTAACCCATTACTGTAGTGTGTGGGAGTGTATGCCAAGACAATGGGCTAAAGACTGATATTGTGTGTGTGTGTGTGTGTGTGTGTGTGTGTGTAATGACCAGCTGTGATGTGATTCTGAGCATATATTGTTCTTTGGAGGTATTGAGGAACCAGATGTTGCTTGACTGGACCTTAGCCTCAAGCTTCATGCTTTGGAGATTGCCACATGTAAGGATTTGCTTGTCCTCACCTAAATGTGGTGTATTGAAGCTGCCCCTTGTTTCAGGCTGTAGATGTGAAGAAGGCATTGACTCTCCTCTCTCCCCTCTCTCTCCCACTTTTCTGTTCCCCTCTCTCCTCATATCTCTCCCTCTCTCTTTCTATCTCTCTCTCTCCCTCTCTCTTCCCCTCTATCTTCGTCTCTCTTCCCCTCTCCACTTTCTCCCCCTCTCCCTCCCATTTCCCTCCCCCCT
>NW_025389993.1:0-4075 GCF_016433145.1 Gracilinanus agilis | reverse complement strand
GAAAGAAAGAAAGTTATCCTTTTGGTACAAAGGTAAGTAGAGGGAGTATGCAAACTCTGCCAAACAGCAACTATCCATCGCAAGCCAGCTTCCAGCAAAACCAAACACATAAAGACCCAAACCCCTTTATGTCCATCAAGGCAGAACTCGGTGCTGTGATGTCTTTTCTTGTTAGTTCCTGAGCTGGACCTCCTCATAATGTGGCCATTTTCAGGCTTGGACAAGGCCTGTCGAACTGCTTCGACTGGCCCATTTGTGTTGGTGCCTCATCTGCTTTGGTTGACGTCCAAACAACTCTTTAAAAAACGTCGTCCCTGGCACGCCTCACAAAGGACGACTGAAGGGTGTTGTTTAAGTTATTTGGGACTTCTCTGTTTTCCCTCTGTCACACAAAAATGTGCCCTTCCCCCTCCCCTCCTCTTCTCCTGTGGGTTTTTTGCCTCAAACGACCCTGGCACCTTAACATGTCAGAGTGTTAATAAAGCGCCGGGGCCTGTCATAATGCGAGGTTAAATAAAGTCTTCATGAGCTGTCCGTTAAATGGATTTTTTTGTTTGTCACTTGCTGTAGTTTCTCTCTGGATACAGCTTGTCTCAGTTTGTGGGCAGCCAGGCTATGGGCCTTTGTCTTTGTTCACTGTTGTGTTTAATTCCTCCCTCATTCATTAATCATCCCTTTGATTATTTATACCGGTGGCAAGTATAGCGAACACACTTAGCGTTTTCCTTTTGTCTCTGTGGCACTCTTTGTGGGGACCAAGGGAAAGCTAATTATTAACTGTAAAATGACATTAAAAACTCTTCGATAAGGGCCCAAATGCTGCTTGCATTCGCTAAAATGCATTTTTTTTTCCACCTCTCATTGCTTGCAGCCAAGGGAACGTGGTGGCTTTATATAGTTGTGAGTTCAGAGGAGCAGTGCCAGTGCCCAGATAATTAATGGAGGTGCTCCATTAGAGACCCATGAGCCTGCCAAGTCCAGGCTCCCCGCTCTCACCTCTGGACAGCTTTGTTGAATCCTCTATACCTTATCAGGCGGAAACAGGGATGGCAGTTTCTGAGACAGTCAAAGAAAGCTCCTTTTGCCATTAAGTTTGTATTTCCCATGATTGGGAACTTCTTTGTTCTCTAGATCTCGTGATTCCCTCCCCCTCCGTCGTCCCAACTCCTTTAAGACAGGTCTGGGGCAAACTTTGGAATCCATTTCCCTTGCTCGTTACAATATTGGAAAGGATATTTTCAAATTAGCAGGACAACTTTTCCTCCATTGTACCTAGAACTGAGTATTTCTCCCCTTCACCTCTAGGACCCCTTTCTTATCTTCCCTAAGGCTCCAGTCCTTGGATCCTAGATCAGGCTGAGACATTGGACGATCTCTTTAGAAGCTTTATATTAAGTTATTTTTCATTGCTTGAACCTTTGGACCAAGTCACCACTCCCTCCTTGCATGGTATGGCCACAAAGGACCCCGTCATTTCTGATGCATTCTTTGGTAGGAGATAGAAGGGGAAGGAGATGTCCATGGCTATCATAGGATGGAAGGTGGCTGACCTTAGAGACTTTACTCCCTCTCCATGACCCAGTTGACTTCACAAATCACTGTATGGTTCTTCCAATATTGGATTTAGCTTCAGTGGAAGAAGGAAAAGTCTTTAAGAGATACCTGATATTAAAATGTCTGTGAAGCCAAGTAATGTCATATGGACCCCAAATGATGGTGCATCTTCATCTTACCCAGCTGCTTTTCATTTCTACATTTGGTGTCTGTTCTGCAAGTCCCTGTATCTACCTGTAATGCCAGTGGGTGCTGCCACAAAAAAAAAAAAAACAAAAAAACACCTGATCCTTTCTACCTCCTCTTCCCTTCTGGAGGAGACATAGCTAAATCTTACTGAGACTTTATAACCTTCTGTCCTTTCTGCCCTTTTTTCCCCCTGATATTAGAGTTTGGAGATTTAATGAACTTTTTTTTTGTTATTGTGGTTTAGTTGCTTCAGTTTTTGTCTGACTCTTCATGACTTCTTGACAAAGATATGGAAAAGGAAACTGAGGCAAACACGTTTAAGTGACTTAACCAGGGTCACACAGCTCATAAGTAGCTAAGACCAGGTTTGAACTCAGGTATCTGAGTCTTCCTGACTCCCAGGCCAGCACTTACTGGGTGTTGTTGCAGAATTTCCTCTTTTCTTCTGGAAGAGATATGTCTAAATCTTACTGAGACTTTGCCTCCTTCTGCTCTCTCCATTCTTCCTGACATGTGAGTCAAGAGATATGATTAACAAATACTGATTTTTGTTATATTATAATAAAAGCTAGCTTGCTTTTTGCCTCGGGTCAAGAATGCCCTTTAGATCCATGTGCTTCTTTCTTTTGCCCTTGTAGGAAGTTTATATCAGATGAAAATGTATTAGTTAAATTACAATAGCTCAGAGCCCCCAGTTAGAAAAATTCCCAATATGCTGACAGAGTTTTAGTTGTCTGTACTAGTTTGAAACTTTGTCTCTAACTCCTGGTCTCTTTCAGTTTTAAGCAAAATTTTCATATATGAAGTGTTTTAGGTAAAGAAAGAGAACATGGTATAATGCAGTTTCTGTTATTAGACAAGCAGGGAAAGTTGGAAAAGGAGCAAAATTAAAAAACAAACGACTTTCCTCAAACCTGGAAAAGGAGAATAGCATTGATAGCTAAATCCTCTGTTCTGACCCACTTTCATCACTTTCCTTTTTGCCACAGCTCAGCCCTCCCAGTGTTTCTTTTCCATTTCCTCTTTTTGTTTTCCCTTCTTTGTTTTTTTTTTGCCAGATCTTTTGGTTAAGCTCAATTGGTTATTGGAGATACTATCTCCACGGAGCTAATGCTATTGCTAAATCCTTGCTCCTTCCTCTCAATTTGTCTCTAGATGACTGTGTATACTCCTTTAGCAACTCGTGGGTAAGACTCAAATCTGCTGTCTGGCTTATAGATTGTGATAATCCCAAATGGCTCTCCGAGCTCAATGGGAATGATTGTACTTTTTAACTCTATATCCCAAGATGTCAATCAGTTCTCAAACTGCAATTACTCAAAAAACAAGGAGTTAATTACCCTCAATCTCTAGACTCAATAACCATTTCATGCTAATTCACATAAAGTATAATCTTCCTTTAATTGTTGGCATGTTCTCACTAGATTTCATTTTTTAAAATCTCTATAAAATTATAAGCAAGTAAGTTCCAGGTAAGGTATTTTTATATAAAAATTCTAGGTTGCAGAATTCTAATGAAGACTTTTTGTCCTATGGTCCATTTGGAGAGGATCTTGTCATCTCTGAGGGTTTTCTAGTATTCTGACCACTAAAAATGGTTTAATAATAATAATTTACATTGACAGAGAACTTTCTATACATTAGATGATATGATCCTATAATAATCCTGTAAACTGGTTGCTACAGGTATGGCCCCCATTTACAGATGAGAAAACTGAAACTTGGGTTTAATGACTTGCCTAGAGTTGTGAAACTAGTAAATGTCAGAGAAAGGATTCAAGTAAATGTCTTTTCTGACTCTAAGCCTTAATTCTTTGCATCCATAAGTGCCTCATCATCAGAAAACTGCAAAGCTTTTCATGCTAATTGTTATTTTTATAATTGCTGAGAGTCAGTTCCATTTTGGCCTATAAAGTATTACCAATGGCTCTAACAGTGTGTATTCTTCTCCTGGACTGAGTAGAGAGGGGAATGCAGAGACACAGAGACCTAGAAGAGCTATTTTACTTTAAGATGACTCTAGAACCTGTATATCTGCTATTGAGAGAAAGACAGAGACGAATAACACAACCAGAGAAGCAGAGACAGAAATACAAAGATACAGTCAGAGAAAGAGAGAAGAGAGAGAGACATGGATAGAGGCAGAGAGACACAGATGCAGAGACAGAGACAAAGACAGACAGACAGGCAGAGAAAGAAAGATACACAACCTTAGAGAAAGAGATGACACAGAGAGAGAGAAATAGAAACAGACATATCCAGAAATAGATAAACAGATAGTGATAGACAGGGACAGTGATATAAATGGAGAGAAATAGAGAGGGGGGAAGAG
>NW_025389992.1:0-3983 GCF_016433145.1 Gracilinanus agilis | reverse complement strand
CTTCCTTCCTTCCTTCCTTCCTTCCTTCCTTCCTTCCTTCTTTCCTTCCTTCCTTCCTTCCTTCATTATTTTCTTTGATATTCTTGGTCTTTTGTTCTTCCAAATAAACTTTGTTATACTTTTTTCTAAGTCAGTAAAAAAATTCTTTCGTAGTTTGATAGGTATAACACTAAATAAGTAATTTTGGTAGGATGGTCATTTTTATTATGTTAGCTCATCCTACCCATGAGCACTCAATGTTTTTCCAATTGTTTAGATCTAGTTTTAAGAGTGTGGAAAGGGTTTTGTAGTTATGTTCGTATAATTCCTGTGTTTGTCTTGGCAGATAGTTTCTCAAGTATTTTATATTACCTAGGGTGATTTTAAATGGAATTTCTCTTAACTCTTGCTGCTGCAATGTGTTGGAACAAAACCAATGCTACCAAAATTAGAAGGGAAGCAACAAATTGGGGAAAAAGTCTTCATAACAAAAAACTTGGACAAAAGTCTAATTACTCAAACATATGAGGAGCTAAATCAATTGTACAAAAAATCAAGCCATTCCCCAATTGATAAATGGGCAAGGGACATGAATAGGCAATTTTCAGATAACCAAAATTATCAACAAACACATGAAAAAATGTACTAAATCTCTTATAGAGAAATGCAAACCAAAACAATTCTGAGGTACCACCTCTCACCTAGAAGATTAGCTAATTCATGACAGCAAAGGAAAGTGGTGAATGTTGGAGGGGATGAGGCAAAATTGGGATATTAATGCATTGCAGGTAGAGTTGTGAATTGATTCAACCATTCTGGATGGCAATTTGGAACTATGCCTAATGGGCTGAAAAAGACTTGTACAAAAATATTTATAGCTGCGCTCTTTGTGGTGACAAAAAATTGGAAAATGAGGAAATGTCCTTTGATTGGGAAATGGCTGAACAAATTGTGGTATCTATTGGTGATGGAATACTATTGTGCTCAAAGGAATAATGAACTGGAGGAATTTCATATGAACTGGAATGACCTCTAGGAACTGGTGCAGAGTGAAAGGAGCAGATCCAGGGAACATTGTACACAGAGACTGATACACTGCGGTACAATCAAACATAACAGACTTCTCTACTAGCAGCAATGCAAGGATCCAGAGCAAGGTTTAGGGACTTATGAGAAAGAAAACTAGCCACATTTAGAGGAAGAATTGTGGGAGGAGAAACACAGAAGAAAAACAACTGTTTGAACACATGGGCGGATGGGGATATTATTGGGGATGTAGAAACTAAATGATAACTCAAGTTCAACAATCAATAATATGAAATTAGGTCTTAATCAATGATACATGTAAAATCCAGTGGAATTGTGTGTCGGCTATGGGGGATGAGGAGGAGAGGGAAAGAACATGAAACATGGAACTATGGGAAATATTCAAAAGTAAATATATTCAAACATAAATAGCTGTATTTATTTATATATTTAATAGCTATATAATATATATTTAAATATAAATATAATATAAAAATAAAAAATAGGGAAGTCCTCAGTGCACATACCTTACCCTTCCCCCAAACAACTTTGTTTAATAAGCCTGTTATTTTTAAGTGTAGTCAGAGTGATTTCAACTGGCCTAAGACAGAGAGCAGACATCTTCCCTCTGATCTAGAAGGGATCATCTGCCCTGACTGGGTTAAGCAAAACCCCAGTCACCCATTATTTATCATCCTTTCACCATCATTATTATTATCATTTTTACCCATCAATATGGACCATTCTAGGGATCAGTTGCCTTTTGATCTGCTGATACATTTATTAAATGATACTTCTTCCTTTCACCTTATATCATGTTGGTGGATATGACTGAAAATATATTTGTAAGATTATGAGTAACCTGTAGAGAATCCTTTAGCATAAGATAGTATCTTGGAAGAGGCAAATATAAAACATAACTTAAACATCCTGAGATTTTCCTTATTTCTATTATACCCACTTGTCAAGGCTATAACAAGGGACAAAGTACTCAGATCTTTGACCATGGCTGGTGCTTCCCTGCCCACGTTGTCATATTGTTTATCTAGCTTTCCACCAGTTTCCACACTGGGTTCCATAGGCATAGCTCCTCTAGAAGGCAGGAAGCCACTGAAATTATGGTTCAACTGACTTTTGGGCAATATATTTACCTCACCATCTTCTGCTATACTTCTACTGTTACTCACTCCCCTCAATTATTTTTACCTTAAGGAAAAGATATGTAGATAGAGCTCAGTGTTAAACAAAATGTTACAGTCAACTAGGTGCAGATAGATGAAGGGGGGAGATACACATGTGTACATGTATACAAATATCCATATTTGTATGTATATAAAGATAGCTAAGATAGATATGTAGATATGCTGGCGTAATCCTCAGATTGCCCAGCATCTCAGATATTTTCCCTCAGATCTCAGATATTTTCAACTGAGAGTAGGTCAATCAGATAACTAGTCCTAGTTAGTACTTCTATAACTTTAATTAACTTCACTTTTGGCTATGTGACAGATGAAGAAGAGGAGTGAAAGCAAGTGAAGACAAATCTCTATCTTGAAATTATAGGAACTTAAAAAAGAAACAGCTTCTATTGTTTTTTTTAATTTGACTAACCTATTGATATTGCAGAGTTTCAACAGAACATAATGTGTCAAATGCACCAGAAAAAGAGATGACTAGGGACAGCAATTCCATTGAATCATTGTCTCTTCCCCGACCAACCATTTCCTCTTGGACCTGAAATCCAGAGTTAGTGTAAATGCAGGAAGGGAGAAGTATGCTCCCAGAGCCTGGACACTAGGTTGGTAGAACAGAAAAAGATCTTTTTCTATAAAGAGCCTTTAGCCTAGAATGTGCAGCTGGTCAGTCAGCCAATGAGCATTCATTAAGCATCTAATATATGCCAGGAACTGTGGTAAGCACAAAAGATACAAAGAAAGGCAAAAACCAGTTCTGCCCTCAGAGAGCTCACAATCTAATGAGGAAAAGCATGTGTGTGTGTGTGTGTGTGTGAAGCTACATGAAATATAATAAAGAAACAATTAACAGAGCAGTGATTAGAAGGCATATGAACAATTGGAAAAGGTTTCCAGTAAAATGTAGGATTTTAGTTGGGACTTGAAAGAGTCAGGAGACTGGGAAACAGAAAATACCTACAGTAAGGGATGGAGTGTTTTATTCCGAAAACAGCAAGGAGGGCAGTGTTATCTGATTGTGTGTGTGTGTGTGTGTTGGGGGGGGGGAGTTGTGTGAGTGGAGTGGGGGAGTGATAAAGTGCAAGAAGACTAAAAAGGTAGAAGAGGTATAGATTATGAAGGTTTGGAAGGACTTTTAAATACCTAAGAATTCTGTATTTGATCCTAGAGAGTCTTAGCATCAGAGAAGAAACTGGACCTATGGTTTCATTTATATAGGGAACTCCCAAGAGAGTAAACTTAACTCAAGTAATAAAGGTTGGCACTTTTTCTCCAGTGAAGATCTATTTTTAAGTACCATCCTTCCAGAAACTATTTTATTTTATTTTTCCAATTATAAACATTTCTGATTAGAGAGAAATCCAAAGACAGGCATAGTTTCCTCATGCCTTTGAAAATCTCTTTTACATAAGCCATTTTGGAGTTATAATTTATAGTATTCCAAAACAAAAACAAAATTAGAGTTAAGATTAAGCAAAGGTTGAGACCTTAGGTAACAGTATCAAAATGATAGTAAATTAATTACATACTATTAGGGATAAAATAGATTTAGGGTTTCAAATTAAGAGTTTGGTAACTATGAATCCTGTCAGGCTGTCAGACTGCTTGGGGATGAACTTTGAGATTCTTGCTTAGGAATTCTGTGGGACCTGAGGAGTTGGAAGTTCTGTTAAGACCAACTCTCTCTCTGGCTCTCTCTCTCTCTGGTATTTCTTGCTCAGAGAGGAGGCAAAAACTTTGGCTCTTGGGAATTCCTTGAACCAGAGTGACAGTTGTGGAAAGAAG
>NW_025389991.1:0-5103 GCF_016433145.1 Gracilinanus agilis | reverse complement strand
AATACATATTATATAATATATATAATAATAACAACAACAATAATAACTAGACTTTATATAGTCCTTTCATATTCACAAAGTGTTTTACTAATATTATCTCATTTTATTCTCAGAATGACCCTGGGAGGTAAGCGTTCTGATTATCCCCATTTTACAGATGAGGAAACTAAGACAAAGGGAGGGTAGGTGACTTGTCCAAGATCACACAGCCGGTAAGTGACTGAGCTTGCATTTGAACTCTAGGTCTTCCTGCCTTCAGTTTCAATGGAAAATTGTCCATGTTGATAAGAGGATGGGGAGGTGGGGGGGGAGGGGGAACTCTCCAATAATTAGTTCTGTGGTGTAAAATATCATAGATTGGTTTTTCCACTCATTTGCATTCTGCCAAGTGGCACTTGAAAGAAACCTTAGATAAAAAGTCCAATTTCCTTAATTAGATTGGAAAAGTATCAACTTTGACATAAATAAAGCTGCAGTCATGCTTATCTTGCCTATATCACCAAGAGAGAAACTGTGCCCAGACACATTGAACAGGACCCCCCTGATTCTCCTCTCAATGGCAAGAACGTCAGTAAGACTGTGGAGTTATCCCCAGTGACCCATCCCTTTGTGGTAACTAATGGCAGCCATGGAACCTGGAACCAAGACTATGAAGGTAACATATCGGGCATTTCTGAAGCCTCAAACCTCTTCTCTTCAGGTCTAGCCCAGCCTGCTACAACGGCGGGCAGAATTTCAGCACTCCTCAGTCCCAGATGCAGGGAATCACTGAAAAGACCTCCATGACCACCAAAACGGCAAAGAACCCAGGGCTGATCGCCAATAAAAATCCTGTTCATCTTTCCCTGCAAACGAAAAGCCACCCAAAACATGACCATTTGCATTTCAGAGATGCCACAGCAAGAACGGGAGTCCCTAGTCCAGAGGCTGTCAGGAACTTGACCATCCAGGGTCTGCCCGTATATTCTGAGATCAATCCAGCATCCAGCCTGCAGAAACCAGCACGAGGTGAGCCCACTGATGCACCCCGGAAACCAGAAATCCCAAGGACTCTCCCCACGCCAATTCCAGTCGTCTCAGTAGAACCGCCGTCGAAACCCTTGGCCATCTCAGGAAAAGCGCCGCCTGCTTCCCGGGGGACAGATCCCAAAACCGCACTGGTGACCGCCAAGCCGAGCACTTCCCAGGTTACAGAACGGAGTGTCTTTCAAGGCCCCGGGCGACCAAAGACCGTCACAATCTCAGCTGGGAGCTCACGCTCCTCGTCCCAAACCTCGGTTCATTCAGCTGCCGAAAGCGAATACATCCGGCTCAGTGCTTCCCCCTTGCGGCAGTATTGGGCCAATCAGAACCTGCTCTTTGCGGCGCTATTAATTTGTGCCATATTTTTCATCAGTGTCCTGGTTTTATTGGCCATGCAGGCCTATGAGAGTTACAAGAATAGAGGTTACACCCATGTGAACTATTTGATTAATGGAATGTATGTAGACTCAGAAATCTGAAGAGTAGACAAACACATGGGTTTTAGTTTCTTTCAAATCTGTAGAACCAGTCTCTCTTTTTCAGTTTGTCTCTAAGACCAAACCAAGTGCTTCCAAATTATTATGGTGCAACTTGGGAAATCTACCAGCTACTTATAAGGTTTTAATTAATACTTAATTCCATCATTACTAAAGAATTGCTGCTTTGTCATTATTTTTAGAAAATCATGTTGACCAAGGGCCAGGCCAGACTAGTAATCATTGTTCCAGATTAGGTGACACTTTCAGAATCCTATCATGGGTTGCTTCCTCCTGTCATTTTTAATATCATTATCAGCAACCAAGTTAGTGGGGTTTCTGATGGGACTTTTTTTCTGAGCCCATTTCTATTTATGTAAAACAGTGTGCTGCATTCATTGAAGTCAGATCCTTTTGGAGAGGTATAATGAGTAACATGGTTTATTTTTTTAAACACTCATTTGACAAAACATGAGGTCTTGCAGGAAAAGTTCTTGACATACTTGAGTGTAATCTGGAGAGCTGAACTCATTTAAAATAACCAGTTACTCTCTTACCTCATTCATTTTAGAATTCTCTCAAAAAAAAGAGTTGGGCTGGTTTTTTGTTTGTGTGTTTGTTTTTTAAGTCTGGGTCTCCCTATTCTCCTCAGACCTGTCAACACTTTTCAACCATGAAGCTCTCCTTAGGCAGCCTGGTAGCTCTCCACTTCCAGGAGCTCATCACATTATTGCAGACACCTTCTGGCTTTAGTCCTACTGCAGCTGGAACTCCTGAGCTCAAGCAATCCACCAGACTCAGCCTCCCCCTGAAGCAGTAATTCTAAATGTATAATACCACACCCAGATTGTACTCCATTTCACAGTGTTTGTTCTATTCCTTTGAATTTCTCCCTTTGATCAATAAGCCAAATATGAATTGAGCAAATCGAATCATTCCATTTCTGTTTTTTGTCTTATGTTAATATGGTGGTGGTGAGAATAAAAGGGGGGAGGGATGTCCGAATGGATAGAGTACTGGCCCAGCAGTTAGGGAGACCTGAATTCAAGTCCTAACCCTGGGCAGCTCACCTGGTGTCCTCTGTGCCCAAGTCAACCTAGATAATTTTATCACCAAAGAGTTCCTCCTAATAGTGAAATCATAACTCTGGTGCCTATTAACATTGTACAAGGTGACCCACCACAATTTTAAAGGATTCACCATGAAACATGTTATCTACCTACAAATAAAGAAGAGATGGACTCAGAATGCAGAATGAAGCACATTTTTTCTTTCTTTTTTGGGGGGGAGGAGAGAAACATGGCTAATGGAGAAATTTGTTTTGTTTGACCACGAATATTTTTGTTGTTTTAAATGCTTACCCTTGGACTTAGAATCAATACTGTTTATTGGTTCCAACACAGAAGAGCTGTAAGGGGTCCTAAGTGACTTACCCAGGGTCACATAGTTAGGAAGTATCTGAGGCTAAATTTGAACTCAGGACCTACAGTCTACTTCTCTATCTCCTGGGCCATTTAGCTACCCCCACTTATTTACTTTCAGATTTTTTTTTTTTTTTTTTTGCTTCTTACAGGTCTCTAGGTAAATTATAGGCTCGAGTAGAGAGATGTTTTGTGAGCACTCAGTCACAGGATTTTTTTTTGGTTGAATTCAATAACCACTTATTAGGTACCTACTATGTGCCAAAGGATTATGTTAGGTGCTAGGAATACCAAAACAAAAATAAATGTTTTTCTGCCCTCAAGGAGTCTACTATCTGCTAGGAAGACATAATTACCAAATAATTTGGGGTAGGTTTTAGGAAAGAGCATTAATAACTATAGAATGAGAAAATGCCTTGTGTGACACAATTTGTATTTTTACCAAACTAGCCCAGCCAGATGAATAGTGTGCTGGATCTGGAGTCAGAAAGACCAGAGTTCAAATCTGATCTCAGATACTTCTTAGCTGTGTGACTCTGGGCAAGTCACTTAAACTCTGTTTTTGTTAGACTTCTCTCCACAGTAAAATGGAGATGATAACAGCATTTTCCTTACAGGTTATTGTGAAGATTAAATGAAATAATATTTGTAAAGCACTTAGCATAGTGTCTGGCACCCAGCAATTGTTTAGTAAATGCTTAAGGAAAGCTAGGTGGTATAATGGAAATGGACAGAGTGGTTGGGCTCAGTCAGGAAGACCTGAAAAATTGACCTTTAAAGACTTCCAGAGTGTGTAACAAGGTGACAGTCCTGCCAAAGAGACTTGAGAAGGAATGCGGACAGGTAAGGAAATTAACCAGGAGACAGGAATGTCACCAAACCCCACGAAGGTCATATTCAAGAGAAGTAGATGGTCAGTAGCATCCAGTGCTGAAGAGAGGCCAAGAAGAATGAGTGCTGAGAAAATGTCTCTGGACTTAGCAATTAAAAGATCTTTGGGAGAGGATGGTTTAGGAAAGTGGTTAGAGGGCTGGAATTAGAGTCAAGATCTGGGTTCAAATCCTATTTTATGGCATATAGATGATGCCGTATTTAGAGCTCTGGACATAAAGTCAGGAAGTCCTAAGTCTGAATCTGGCCTCAGACACTTACTAGCTGTGTGACCTTCCACAAGTCATTAAATTGAGTTTCCTCATTTGCAAAATAGGGGCAGGAATAGTACCTTCTTCCCAGGGTTGTTGGGAGGATAAAAATGTGATGACATTTATAAAGCACTTCACAAACCTTAAACACTATATACATGCTAGCTATTATCATTACTGCTCTGAGAGTGCTCACTTCAGCAGCACATATACTATTACTACTGTGTGACCTTGGGCAATTACTTGACCTCACAGTCTCAGTTTCTGAATTTGTCAGTGGATTTGTAACTGATTATAAAAAGGAAGAGAACATCTTACTTCACAAAGCTGATATGAAACGTCAATGAGAAAATGTTATGAAGAGATTTCAGCTATTACTATTTTTCCCATTCTACGTAAAATTGTAGAGACAAATAAATCAATGTTTATGGACTGATTGATTGTTGCCCTAGCTGCGGCTAAAATCTGATCAAGACTCTCCTCTGATTTTTTGGAAGGTTCTCCCAGTTTCCACATGTACCTCCAGACAGCAGCAGCAGATTAGTCAGGCAGTGTTTCACTTCACTAGCTGTCCCCACCCCATAACCACTATTGGTGCCTCTTCTGTGAGCACGTGACTCTTTTCCTTAAAGTAGTATACTCCCCACACTGGGTCAATCAGGGTGAAGGCTGAATGTTCTGCTCCGTTTGTGGCTGTATCCTAATTAACATTCATTGTCACTGGCAAATCTTTTGCATATGCTATCCAGATAGGTAAAATATCATTTTCTGAAAGGAAAAAAGTTTTCACACTTCTAAAAAATGGCAGGTAAGAAATTCTGGCTTTTTTCTTTTTAAGTTAAAGTTAAATATTAATCATTGGTACAACTCATTTTTCTCGACCTCTGCATTTTGTTGAGTGAGTTAAAAAGCAACTTTTCCAGCTTCGTCGTGGTGTTTTCTTGGGTTTTGTACTCTGAACAGGAAGTTCAAAATCATGAATGGAACAGTTTGACTTTAGGAGGGAGGGAAGGAGGGAATGGGGGAGGGAGAAAGGGAGAG
>NW_025389990.1:0-2091 GCF_016433145.1 Gracilinanus agilis | reverse complement strand
ACACACACACACACACACACACACACACACACACACACACACACACACATTTAGAACTCCTTACCCTCTCCTCTTTGGTTATTCAAAGTTCTCTCACACTTATATAATAGCCCAGTCCGACATGCTCTGTTAAATCTGCTCCATTAACTCCAGACTTATCTCTGCTCTTTTGGATTATGTTTTTCATCTCTTTCCTGAACATTCATGAAGCTCAGTTACATTAAACATATTATTTCACTGTATCACTCCCTGTTTCAGATGGGCAGAAAGAACCATGAAGTTGGGGATGATGTCATATTTTCTCTGTATCCACTTCTTTACACTTTACACTTGACCAGCTCTTAGCACCATTTGGATATATAGAAGATAAGTAGCAAATTGTGATGAGATTATATTCCTCTCTGAATCCCACAAAGCGATGTGACACGGAATCATGACCTCATGTGTAAGAAAAATGGCTCTCGTATGGCTTAAGACCACCACTGTCCAAAGATGAAGCCTGGGAGTCCAGGTTAGGCTTTCTCTCATCTGAGACTCAAAAACAAACCTTTCTCAAAATCCTCCCACAGGCAAGATTCCAGCTCAGGTTTTTATGACTTCACATCTTACACTTAATCTACTCTACCATCTAGATACAGAAAGAGATTTAAGAATCATATGCTAAGACATTCTTGAATCCACAGACATAAAAAAGTTTGCCTTGGGGAAAGTGAATAAAGAGGAAAAAAAATAAATCTAAGGATAAAATTTACTGGAATGATTCCATTTAGGAGCAAGAACAAATGTTTTACACATACTTAACTTATCAAATATTTGATTTATTATTTAATCATTAGGATCCAATGAGGACAGATAAGGAATGGTCATAGAAGAGGCAAATTCCTGATAATTAAAATATATTCATTTTTAAAAGGAAGAGCTAAGAGCTAGAGAGCTCAGAGACACAAATGTCACAAAAACAAAGAGAGGACAAAGTATCCAGAAGTGAGGAATGACACTGTTGACTTATCAGTGTTAAATGGTTCACAAAGGTCAAAGAGAGTAACGACTAATAAGAAGCCATGATTTCATTAGGATTTATTAATAGACATCAGTTATTAGGAAGCCATTCATTCCTTGTAAAGAAGAGCCTCCGTAGATTACTGAGGGCAACAACCATATTGCAAGGATTGACATTCTTGACAGTAAAGGCAGAGAGGGGAAGGGAGGATCGCCCCTCTTTATATCCCAGGGTTTAGCACAGTACCTAGCTCTTAGTCAGTACTTCATAAATGCTTACTGACAATGATGAAGAAAATTAAGCCATAATGATTAAAGAAAATGTTCACAAACTTGAGGGCTAAAAGAGAATTGAGCCATTATGTAGTCCAGCCCTGTCTCTTTACTAGTGAGGAATCTGAGACCCAGAGAGGGGAACTTATTTGGTCAAAGTTCCAAAGGTTTTCAGTGTCAGAACAGCATCTAGTCAGTCTCATGATTCCAAATCCTACAGTCTTTCCAAGAAAGCAGGGAGGCAGCAAATAAAAAAAAAAGAATGCTTTTGGAAGAATTACAGTGAAGAAGGAAAACAGAGAAATCAGACAAAAATAAGGGAGTAAAAGATTTGATAAAATCTTATTTGAGGTTTTGTGTAGGACTCAGGAGATTGAATCCATAAAGAAAGGGCATGTTAGAAAAGGAGAGATTGTAAATGTCTGAAGATAAAAAAGATAATGGAAAGACACTGGGTCAAAAAGAAGGAGGGGATTGGATCAAGGACACAGGTAGAAAGATTAGCAAAGGAAAGGAGGTCTTATTCTACCTCAGAGGCAAGAGAAAAGAATAAGGAGATACAGAGGAATGGTGGAGTGGAAATAAGAGATGTGCTATGAACTCCATCTCTCACTCAAATAAAAGTCGGGATCGAGTACTAAAATAAAGCAGGAATAAGCATAGAGATTGAACATTAAGGGAAATAAATTAATGAGAGGATTAAAAGCAAAACCTTCCAAACTAGCACTGAGCTTCATTCTCTTTCTTTTCTCCCTAAGTCTTCTCAAGGATCTCTTTCCCAGCTCTAAGGCCTTACTCATTATTCTCAGAATTCTCATG
>NW_025389989.1:0-7635 GCF_016433145.1 Gracilinanus agilis | reverse complement strand
GAGAGAGAGAGAGAGAGAGAGAGAGAGAGAGAGAGAGAGAGAATGTTTTATTCTTGGAGCAACCAGAAAGCCAGTATCACTGGATCAAAGACTGGACAGGTAGGAGGGGACTAGATTATGATGGCTTTGAATACCAAATCAGAGGATTTTTTATTTAATTCTAGAGGCAAAAGGAAGTCACTAGAGTTTATTGAGTAAAGGGGTGCGCTTTAGGAATATTGCTTTTGGTGGTTGAATGGAGGATAAATTGGAGTGGGGAGAGACTTGAGGCAAGCTGACCCACCAGTGACTATTACAATAGTCCAAGATGAGGTGATGAGGACTTGCACTAGAGTAGGGGCAGGATAAGAGGAGAGAGGCAGGCATATTGGAAAGATGCTGCAAAGGTGAAATCACCTGATCTTGGCAATGGCTTGGACATGGCAGGGTGAAAGATAGTGAGGAATCTAGGATGACTCCTAGTTTGTGAGTCTCAAGCACTGGGAAGATAGGAAAAGTTGGAGGTGGGGAGAGTTTAGGGGTAAAGATAATCAGTTCTATTTTGGATGTGTTGAGTTTAAGATGTCCTCTGGATAGCCAAAAACTTGTTGGAAATGCAAGATTAGACGTCCTCTTTGCACATTCTTTGGTAAATCCCTTGAACATCTTAACATTCATCGCATATATATAACATATCATCTCCATACTGGCTGTCCTCTTTTCTGGTATGTAATTTCTCCTCTTTTCTGTCCCTTGAAATCCCTAGATTCCTTCAAGGCTCAGCTCAAATAGCACCTCTACATGAAGCCCTCCTAGATCCCTCCAGCTGCTAATGCTTCCCCCTGAAATTATCTGTAATTTATTTTTTCTACATTTTTATATACTCCCATGTATATATTGTCCTTCCTCTAATAGAGGAAATGTTCTGTTTTGGGGTATTCCCAGCACCTATCAGTTTGTGCTTTGGAGGGAAAGATGTGTCCCAGACATCTGTTGACTGAGGTAAGCCTTTCTAAAGGCTTGAGGCAAATAGACCCAACCAACCAGTTGTTGCAATAATCCAGGTATGATGGATGTACTTGCATTCTTTTTTAACCCTTGCCTTCCATCTTAGAATCAATCCTGTGTATTGGTTCCAAAGCAGAAGAGCAGAAAGGGCTAGGCAATGGGGGTTAAGCAATTTGCCCAAGGTCATACCACTAGGAAGTATCTGAGATCAAATTTGAACCCAGAACCTCCTTCTCCAGGCCTGGCCCTCAGTCCACTTAGCCACCCCGCTGCCCTGTGATATACTTTCTAAAGGTGCTTCTCTGTGGCCTCATCTCAGGAGTGATGTAGAATATAATGGTAAGAAACCCTACTTCATCAAGAACTTCAGCAAAGAATAAAAACCTATGAAAGAAACACAAGATATTTGAATAGTAGAATACCACCTCATACCAAGGTTACTGTAAGATCAATGAATCCATCCCAACTAGCTATAGCCCATAGAACCCTTGATCATTAACAGGACAAGAGTGGGGCAGGTAGGTGGCTCAATGGATTGAGAGCCAAGCCTAGAGATAGTAGGTCCTGGATTCTAATCTGACATCAGACACTTCCAAGCTATGTGACCCTGGGCAAGTTACTTAGCCCCGGTTGCCTATCCATTACTGCTCTTCTGACTTGGAAACAATACACAGTATTGATTCAAAGATGGTTAAAAAAAAAAAAAAGGATACGAGCAAAGGAAAGTTGAATAAGCAGGCTCCCAGGCAATGGGGATGGGCTGTTAAGAACTAGACAATAGTTGATTCAAAGATCCATGTAGCAGTTTGGACAACAAATTTGGTTCCCCTCCTCTGGAGTAGCATGGAAGTCAAATGATATGACTCTCACTCAACGAAGATCTCAGCCCAGACAGATGACAAGAGGGGTAAGGCTCAATCTGGACGCAGTAGCCTCAAGGAAAGGTCACATATGCAGCTTGAATGACTCAAAACAATAGCCAGGCTGGGCTAGTCATAAAAAGTCCAAGGAGTGGATTTCAAGACAGTTGTCCAGAGGATACTAAGAATCAACTTGAGCCACCCAAAGTTTAAGGGTGGAAGTGGCAAGCTGGTGGGTCTGGCAATTTAAGGGGTGCCAAGCTGGCATCCGGTCATTATAAACATCCCAAGAATAAAACCAGCCAGTGATCAGGAAGACTTATAATGCTTCCCCAAAATGAAGCATCATCATTGATTTGTATTTGTTGTAATGAGAAGAGAACAAGAGAAACATTAACTAGCCTTATGTGAGATCAGGTTAGGGAAGTGGCATACCAGAGAGTCAATTCACAAAACATCCTGAAATACCCAACAGCTTTTCTAGCCAGGTAGCTCACTGAGTAAGTCTGGCTGGATTACATGAGACAAAGTGGACAGATACTTCCTCCTATAGGTGAGGAAGCTTAATAGCATCCAGAATCCTGCAACTGTCAATACAATGAGTAGCAGCAACAGTGAAGGATGCCCAGGAGAGGACAGCTCCCTGCAGGTACCAGCAGAGAGCAGCAC
This sequence comes from Gracilinanus agilis, assembly GCF_016433145.1. Lineage (NCBI taxonomy): Eukaryota > Metazoa > Chordata > Mammalia > Didelphimorphia > Didelphidae > Gracilinanus > Gracilinanus agilis. The sequence goes on along the minus strand of NW_025389989.1, from coordinate 5,119 downwards.
GGTAGAGACAACTGGTCAGCAGAGGACAGGAACTGAGCCAAAAGAGCTGCTGACCTGATGGATGCCATGACCAAAAGACGTGGGAAGATCTTCTGGGGAATAAGCAGTAGCATCAAAAGTGTGAGTTCATAGTAATAGCTAGCATTTACAGTTCTTTCTTTTAAACTCTTATCTTCTATCTTATTTAAATACTAAGTATTGATTCCCAAGCAAAAGAATGGTAAGGGCTAGGCAGCTGAGGTTAAGTGACTTGCCCAGGGGCACACAGCTAGAAAGTGTCTGAGGTCAAACTGGAACCCAGGACCTCCCTTTCCTAGGTCTGGCTTTCATTCCACTGGGCCACCTTGCTGCCTCAACATTTATATAGCTTGTTAAGGTTTGCAAAGAGTGTTACAAATATTGCAGCCCTGGCAAGGAAGTGCTGTATTATTCCCATTTTACAGATAAGGAAACTGAGACAGAGAGAAGTTAAGTGACTTGCCCAGAGTCTCACAGCTATTAAGAGTCTGAGGTAGGATTTGAATTTGGGACTTTCTGACTCCAGCACTCTATCCATTGCATCATATGGGTTCCTAAGCTACATGTTCCTTGTGTGTATCTGCTATATATCTTCCCACAGATAAAATGTGGGAACATATATACCTCTTGTGCCTATTGTAGGGAAGAGGAACTATTCATCATTTATTTCACTGTATTTATCAGGAGGTGGCCCAGTGGTGTTATATTGAATCTCTGGGAGCTTGTAGTTCACTCAGTGATTGACAGGTGGATCAGTTGGATGTTGGAATGTTCCCAGAGGCATGTGGACACAGGAGAGGGCAGTTGGTAGCCCTGGCAGAGGTTCTTGGGTCTTTACCTGTCCCTGAGGCTGGAGATCAGTGGATCCTGGTCTTTGGGGAAACTGAGACTTGCAAACTCAACCCTGCAAGCTCCTCCTGTGTTTCCTGTATCATCATCAACCTGTATCAGACCACCATCTCTGATTCTACTGCCCCTAGATATTAGGAAGTCAATCATCTTAGTCATCTAGGTTTCCCAGGGCCCAGGAGGGATCCGAGAAGTGGGCAGGAGAAGAAGAAGAGGGTGGGAAAAGGGTGGATATCTCAAACTGATTAGGCTTAACATCTACTGAAGAAGAAGCTGAAAGATTATACAGCAGTTTGCCTGCTCTGGTGTGGCCCTGGCCAGGCTGTACCAGAGAGAAGCTATCATCTTGATTCCTTCATTTGCCTGCAGTTTAGAGATTCATTACTATCATTTAGGGTCTCTAATACCTCTATCCCATACCATTATCCTTCTTTGCCAAATATATTCGAAGTTTAAAGTACCTTCCTGAATTGATTATTCAAAGTTTATTTGGGAAGGGAGCCCCGGAGTCAAATTATCAAGGTTAACAAGCTGAAGAGCCCAATAAATAATATCAATTAACCCCAGGTAGGTCCTGAAGGGATAATATCCATTGACTTAAAGGATCCTGCCTGGGCAACTGTTATAGGAGAGAGAGGTGTCATCCTACCTTCTCTCTATACTCCATCTACATCTACATCTAATAGCTAGGAGTATCAGGGAGGGGGTCCTCTTTTATTATAACAGTGGATAGAGTTTTAGGCCTGGAGTCAGGTAGATCTGAATTCAAATTTGAATCAGGTGCTTCCTAGCTGTGTGACTCTGCATAAGTCACTTAACCCTGTTCACCTCAGTTTCCTCATCTGTCAAATGAGCTGGGGAAGGAAATGGCAAACTACTCCAGGATCTTTGCCAAGAAAACTCCAAATGGGGCCACAAAAATTTGGATATAAAATGACTGAAATCACCTAAGTATTTTGCTTTACGCTATTTTTTTTTTTTTAAAGAAATCAATCAGCAAAGAACCTGGAAGAAGCTGACTACAACATGCCTCAGACTTGGGAGAGCTTTCAGGGGACCCATGTGTAAAGTGGATGTATGGAGTGGGAATTGAGGGAGCCTTGGAAATTTCAAAGTTTACCCTCTTTTACCACTTAGTAAAAAATATATGGCTGTGGATGTCAATCGTCTAAAATATGAGAGAGAGAGAGAGAGAGAGAGAGAGAGAGAGAGAGACAGAGACAGAGACAGAGACAGAGATGGTGGGGGCGGGGAGAGGCATTGAAGATCCAAGACAGATGCCCCAAGGGATTAGAGAAAATGTGGGGAACTGCCTCTAGTTGTGACCCAAGAAGTATGCCCAATAATTCACAGAAAAATCCCCTTTTTATAGGAGTCTGATGTAATCAAGTCTCCTAGAAGGGATTATCAGGGTTTACAACAGTTGGAGACAATGTGGAATAGTTTTACATAGACAATGAACACATTCAAACCAATTAAGGTCTAAGAATAACCTAACAAATGGATACATCCAAACAAATCAATATTTTAAATTTTGGAGACAGATACAAAGAGGGGAGGGGTTCAGGACAGGATTATCTAGGAGGGGCTGAGGAGAGTACCTTCAAGCCATGGCATTTGACTTCCTGTTAGAAGCTTCAATAATCCAAAAAAAAACAAAGATACAATAGGAGAGTCTTCTTTAGAAGAGAACTCAAGACTGGTACTTAAATTTTAGTCTTGAGACCTTCAGGATCTAAGACCGTCAGCCAGGAACTCCAGCATGGTACAAAGCTACAAAACTTTGGTAAGAAAGTTGGGGGGAAGGAATGGACACCAATCTTTAGATATTAACAATTTTAAATAACTTGAGAATAACACACTAATTTCTCATCCACACCGGGCCAAGGGGCAGGGGAACCATTGCTGCTATTAGAGATATTTATAACATTACCACATGAAAGTTGGAATAGAATTGTTTTTTTTGTTTGTTTTTTTTTTGTCCTTGGAGGGCTAAACTAAGAACAGGCTGGAGGTGGCCTGGGTAATTTAGCCCAAGGAAAACTTCCTTGCAACCCCAGCTATTCCAAGGGGAAATAGAGGGAATTTCCAGGGAAACCCATGTTCCCCTTATATGCTGGAAGACCACTTAAATCCTTGTTAGAAGGCATTCTTATTCAGATATAAGTTGAATTGGATTGTCTCAGAGTCCCTTCCAATTCTGACATTTTATAAATCTGTTTTCCAACAATGGAATGGCTTCTTTGTGGGTTGTGAGCTCCCTTTTTTGAAACTTGCAAATGGAAGCTGGGTGATTATTTGCCTAGGATATGGTGGAGAGGGTTTCCTCATTAGATGAGAGGTCAAACTATATTATTTAGGGGCAATAGAATACTACAGTGGAAGGAGCACAGGATTGAGAGTGATTTCTGGGTTTGAATTGTGGTTTTTATACTTTTGAGCAGGTAGTTCTGCTTAACTTTAAGTGTTATTTCTGTTCTCTGGGCATTGGGGTGCTAATCTACAAAATGATGAGGAATCTAGGTGTGTAGTGCATAGAATGATGAGTCTAGAACCAGGAAGACCCAAGTTCAAATCCTAATTAGAACACATACTGAAGTAGGGCACTTCATAAAGCAGGCCCAGACACCCAGAAATTCAATTATTGGAACTGTTATTTATTGATTAATAAAGAATCTACCAGCTGGGACAGACTTCCCTAGTGGAAGCTGCTCCAAAATGAAGTTACAGACAGTTTTTATGGGGTTACACCCATGTAAGAGGTTAAACAAATTTATACACTGTAGAAAATGATATATTGCTTCATGTCATACCATGAGTGATATATAGCCTTAGTGACCAGGGCAGAATGACCAGGGCAAGCAAGCCTTAACACAAATACAGGTGTGTATGGTCAGTGATAAGTGGATAGCACTCTGGTCACTCAGGGGTTATTTACTCTCACATGTACTTAATCGTTTATCCATAGTTAGCTATGTGTTACCTTACATTTCATCCTGATCTATTTGTTTGTCCTCAAGTCCCTTTTTCTGCTTTAACTACTTTATTCTCTAATCTACTTCACTTATTCAGACTACTTCAATACTAGCTGTATGACCCTGGGCAAGTCACCTAACCTCTGTTTGCTTCAGTTTCCTTATTTGTAAAATGGGGATAATTATAGCACCTACCTTCCTGAGTTGTTAGGAGAAGATAATATAAGATAATATGTTAAACTACTTAGCTTAATGCCTGAGGCATAGCGGTCACTTAATGAATGTTTATTTTCTTCTCCCTCCCTGGGCTAGGTAAACTCTTTAGTCTCTTCCCTCTTTAAATACCTGTTTCTTACAAACTTCAAAAGTTATTTCTAATTCCAAGATTTCTGATTGATTTCAATTCAACAGACATCAATTATGATAATATATTATATATAACGTTATATATGTCATATTTAACATTATATATAATAATATAATATGTAAATATACTACCTGTTAATATGAGCTGTTTTTTAAATACCGTCTAGAGTTTTGTTACCTAAGGAATCTGAGAGCTTAACTTGCTATGCCTTTTGAGTGTGTTAAGTCTGTCCTTGAAATGATGTAGCTAAAAGTTACTCAAATACTTTTGAAACAATTTCTCTCCCTTTGACTCTGACTTCATTATGCAATCTGTATCTTAGCTTCTTTTGTGTAATATATGCATATATGTGTATGTCTGTATACCTATATATACAATGTACCTACATATTATAATTTTATAGACATATGTATAAAGTATATACATATATACAATGTATATGAATATATGTACACACAGATGCACCCACTTTTTTATAATGAAGAAAATTTCATAATGAGCCTTAGAAGCATGATACTATTCAGTGGTCTGCCATTAGATTGTTTTTCCTGACCTAATTGATTTCTTGCAGCAAGTGTTCCTATTGATTTTCGGAGGATGCTGTGGGTAATGTTTCTAGGCAGGAAATGGATACAAAGAAAATCAGGTCCTCTTAGAGCAACCAAGTCTTCTTGGAAACCTGGAATCTGGGCAAGTCCCTTGTTCATTCACTATTTGGAGCACCCATGATTCAATACAGACTCTGAGATCTCTTCGAAGGGACAATCTGTTTGCTTCCTCCACAGATGGCTCATGCTAAAAGATGACTCCTCTTCTCAATGTACTCTGATTATTGTCACTGCAAAAAAATTATTTATGGAAGGAAGGGGAGGGAGGGGAAGAGAGAGAGAGAGAGAGAGAGAGAGAGAGA
>NW_025389988.1:0-5819 GCF_016433145.1 Gracilinanus agilis | reverse complement strand
ACGCCTCTGAAACCTGGGTGTTGTCTTAGATTCTCTTTCTCTTACCTTCCCTATTCATCATTGTGGCTAAATTCAGTTGTGTCTGTGAGTCTTCGTGACCCACTTGGGGTTTTCTTGGCAAAGACACTTGGAGTGCTTCACCATTTCCTTCTCCAGCTCATTTGATAAATGAGGAAACTGAGGCAAATCGGGTCTCCCCACCCCCACCCCAAAAGCTGGTACTTATGAGGGGCAGGATTTGAACTCAGATCTTCCAGACTCCAAGGCCTGTGCTCACCTATCCGCTGGGTCAGGTAGCTGCCGGGACCCTGCTATAAATTTGCATCGATTCTTCAGCCAGCAAAGTTAAGAGGCGAATGACGGGAAGTTGGCCCTAGAACCCGGGCTCCCGACACCTCCTTTATCACTCACTCCGCGGTGAGCTGAGATTTGGGAGCGAGGATTTGTCCAGTTCCCATATCCAATCTGCATTAAGTTAGTGCCTGCTGTATGCAGGGGAAGCCTCAGCCCTAGCTAAGGCGGTGGAGGAGAGCGGCGGCTTGCTAAAGCCTCTCCCGGCCTCCGCGGCCCCCTCCCCACTCTTTCTGGGGAAGAGTGACAGGCAGAAGGAGCTTGTTTGAGACATAAATACAATATTATGTTTTTATCAATTCCAGCTGAAGAGAGGAGCGTGTGATGATTTCATGTGTCAACCCACCTCTGACAGAGGAGTCGGAATCAAAGCAGCCTGCCCCCGCCCTGCCGGGGAGTGGGCGTGATTGGCAGATCCCCTGCTCCCCTTCCCCCCCGCCCCTCGACTCTGGGCGGAACCCGGAGAGCCCAAGCTGGGGGTTGGGGGGGGGGGGAGCAGCATCCAGCTTCCTGCTGAGGGCTGGGCTGGGCTGCCTCTCCCAAGGTGCGCTGGGGGTGTGCGGCGGCCCTCCGCCCGGGGGGCTACGGATAGAGGGGCTCCAAGAGAACAGGATGGGACTGCAGGGATCCCCCGCTCTAAGGAAATTCCGCTGGCAAAAATGTGCTTAGAATGAGGCAAATGCCAGGCGCCAATTTGTTTTAAATTCCCCAAAGCTGTTGGCGGATTATTGATTTAGAATAGAGATTAGCGGAGCTGGAAGAGATTCTGGAGCCTAGAATATCAGGCAGAAAGGGCCCCTGGCCCAAAGAGTGGTAAGAGCTGGATGGATCTTAGAACATAGAATGAAAAAAGCAAAAGAACCAAAACACCTTTCCTTCTGTCTTAGAATGGGTTCCAAGGTAGAAGAGCCAGAAGGACTGGGCAATTGGGGTTAAGTGACTTGCCCAGGGTCACACAGCTAGGAAGAATATAGAACATAAGAGTTAGAACCCATCTCATCTGATCTCTCCATTTTTCAGATGAGGGAACTTCCCCAGAAGAGAAATGCCTCACCCAGAGTCATAGTGCATTTTGTGACAAAAACCAGAGTGGAACCGAGGCGACTTTCGGGTTCCACAGACTGCCCTCCCCCACCCCCAATTATTCCCCTTAAATTAAGTATTTCTTCATCTGATCATCTCACCAAAACATGCCATTGCACCCAAAAGGGATAATTGAGAGACTGTGGAGGGCTTCCTGATCATTCTCCCTACTAGATTCTTACCTTTCCTCCCTTTTCTTCCTCTCTGGCTTAGAACATAGAGTGTCAGAGCTAGAAGGGCCTTTGGAATGGAGACTATCAGGGCTAGAAAGGTCCTGAGCATCCTGAATGTCAGAGTGGAAGGGCTCTTAGGATTTAGAATTGCAAAGCTAGGCAGGACCTTAGAACATAGGATGTCAGAACAAATAGNAAATAGGAACTTAGAACATAGAATGTCAGAACTGAGAAAGAAGAACTGCAAAGCTAGACAGGACCTTAGAACATAGGATGTTGGAGCTGGAAAGGACCTTAGAGGGCTTTAGTTTACAGATGAGGGAACTGAATCTGTAAAAGGGGCAGTGATTTGCCCAATCTAAGTATTAGAGTTTGAGTCAAGATATGACCCCATCTGACCACAATATAATAAAAAAAATGGCCATTGATATCTATCTATTACTTTACATCCATTATCTCATTTGAACTTTATTATACTCCTGCCAGATTGATATTACTATTATTTTTTTTTTCATCCCTATTTTATAGATGAGAAAACGGAGGCTCTGGGAGGTGCTGTGACTTGCTCTTGGATACACAAGTCTCTAAGAGCTTGGGCCTGGCTTTCCCCCTCCTACCTAGCTGCCTCAATTAGCAGTTATTGATCCTGAATCCTTCCCAAGCCTGGAAACGGTCTCAGGGAAAGGGCACGAAGATCTCAGAGGACCTTTTATTGGCTGTCTCTGGGCTCCAGACCCTTCTCTGGGATGGGAACTGGTATCTGAAATTGGAGGCTACCATTCATCCAGATAATCACAGGGCTCCAGATCCAGGGCTGGAGAGAAGTTCAGAGTCCATCTAGTCTCTTCCTTTCATTCTACAGATGAGAAAACTGAGGCCCAGAGAGACCCAAAGACCCTGGTGGAGGTCAAGTTAGTTGTGGTTTCTAGATTATAGCCCAGGTCTTTCCTGAGCTTCATTTGGAGAGTAGTTTGTGGGGGTCTCACATAGGGAATGATAAACAATCACTTCATTTATTTGTTTGTTTGTTTTTTACCCTTACCTTCTGTCTTAGAATCAATAATGTGTATTGGCTCCAAGGCAGAAGAGTGGTAAGAGCTAGGCAATGGAGATTAAGTGACTTGCCCAGGATCACACAACTAAGAAGTGTCTGAAGCCACATTTGAACCCAGGACCTCCCGCCTGGCTTTCAATCCACTGAGCTACCTAGTTGCCCCCATAACCAGTCACTTTAGATAGTGTTTAATGTCTTATCAAACCCATTCCTCCCAACAGATAGATTATAAAGGTACCCATACCCCTATTTTTTGTTGTTTTTTAGTCATTTTTGGTTGTCTGGATCTTTGTGACCCCATTTGGGCTTTTCTTGGCAAAAATACTGGAGAGCTTTGCCATTTTCTTCTCCAGCTCATTTGATAAATGGGGAAACTGAGGTCAACAGGTTGAAGTGATTGATCTGCCCAGGGTTACACAGCTAATAAATGTTTGAGGACTTGAACTCAGGTCTTCGTGACTCTTTCAGGGCCCTCTCTTCACTGCTCACCTAGTTGCCCATTTTATAGATACAGAAACTAAGGCTCAAAAAGGAGAAATGCCTTGCACATCCCACACGGGCAATCTGACTGAATCCTGTGTTTTTTACACATAGGATGAGGGCACTACAGGAGTCAGGATCCCTTCCCCCCTCCTCCCCCCGCCCCCAATTCTGTCCCTCCTCTGCCCACCTCAGGTCCCCTCTGCTCTGGGGCATCCAACTTCCTGCTTCCCCTGGGGAATCTCGGAGCCAGATGCCAGATCGACCTCCCCAAGTCTCATAGTTTTCCCCTTCTCTCTCCTCCCCTTCTTTCCATCAGGGACCAGGGGAGGAGTATTTCTCAGGCCTTCCCAAACCATGAATTAGTGATGATTCCCTGCCTTCCATCAGGCAAGGAAGCTTGGTTAGGCTTCTGTGTGCCTGACAAACATTAATTAGTTAATCCTGACAGGCCCCAGGGGAGTAGGGGGAAGGAGGTGGAAATTTCTTTGACTGCTTGATAGCTGGTGCATTGTAGAGCTTGAGGTGTTGTTTTGATTAGTTATTTAAACCACAGATATTCCTCCAGGGAAGGAGGGCTTGCCCAGGGTCCTTCCTTCCCTCCTCTGTGCCTCAGTTTCCTCCCTTGGAAAAGGATGCTGATGGACTGGGCGATGGCTGGCTAAAGTTCCGTCCAGCTCTGGCAGCCTGAGATTCTGAGGGGAGCCTTAAATGGAAAGCCTGCTCCTCCCTAGGGCCCACGACAGAGCTGGAATTCAATAATTCAATTCCTTTCGGTTCCTCGAGCAGACATGAAATACCCACTATGCACCCAGTACCAGAGCTGTGCTGTGCTGAAGATACAAGACTCCTCTCATCCCCACCGCCCCGGAAAATTCGTTTCTGTCCTCAAGAAACTCACATTCCACTGAAGTTTGGGCCATTTCATCCATACATTCATCCAGCCATTTGGGCAACACTTAGAAAGCACCTACTGTGTGCTGAGCAGTTTCCTAGAGAATAGGAGAGATATTTGGTAAAAAAAAAATCAACAAGCATCTATTATATATCTATCATAGGGGGCAATTAAATGGCTCAGAGGATTGAGAGAAGGAGGTTCTGGGTTCAAATATGATCTCAGACACTTTTGAGCTACATGATCTTGGGCAAGTCACTTAACCCTGATTGCTTAGCCCTTAGCACTCTTCTGTCTAGGAACCAATACTTAGAATCAATTTTTTTTTATCCTTTACTTTCTGTCTTAGAATAAACACTGTGCCTTCATTCCAAGACAGAAAAGTAGTACGGGCTAGACAGTGAGAGTTAAGTGACTTACCCAGGTTCATGCAGCTAGGAAGAAAAGGTGATGTTTAAATGTGGTTTTAAAAGAGGGGTAGCAAAAAGGAAAAGGCAAGGCATTTCAGGAATAGAGAACAACCTGACCATAATCACAGAATTAGGAAAATACTCAGTATATCACCTTGATGCAGAATTATCTCGTTTGGATGGAATGGGAAGAAGTTAATGAGTCATAACGTTGGACCCAAAGATCCTTATGCTAGACACAAAGACCCCCAACAAGTCCAATGGCAAAAAGAAAGGTCCTATGTTAACAAAATAATCATTATAACATCCTATGGTAGAAAAACTGGAAAAGAAGTGAGCACCCATTAATTGGAGAATAGCCTGGAATGCCAGGAAGAGGATTCAGATGATTACTTGGAGAGTAGGAGTGAGCCACTGAATATTTTTTCTCCTAAAACCTTTACCTTCTGTCTTAGTGTCAATTCTAAGACAGAAGAGTGGCAAGGTGTAGCCACTGGGAGTGAAGTGACTTGCCCAAGGTCACACAGCTAGGAAGTGTCTGAGGCTAGATTGGAACCCAGGACCTCCCAATCCCAGCCCTAGATCTCCATGATCCACTATGCTACCTAGCTTCCCTGCCACTGGATATTTTTAACTACAGATAATAGTAATAATAGATAGCAGGTACAAAGTACCTACTGTGTGTTAGACATGGGGTCAAGTGCTTCACCATCGCTATCTTTTCTGATCATTACAACAACCCTTTGGGGGCAAGTGTTATTCTTTATCCCCATTTTACAAAAGAGGAAACTAAGGCAAAGAGAGGGTAAGTGACTTGCCCATGGTCACAAAGCTAGAAGTATCTGAGGTCAGATTGGAACTCAGGTCTTCCTGATTCCAAAATCAATTCTTGATATCCTGAGCCTGTTTGGTGTCTGTAGGGGACACGGTGCCAGATACGATGTAAGCACTTAATGCGAGCTGGCATTATTGTAACACACAGCAAACATTTAGGAAGTATCAGGCACAGTGCTACATGCTGGGGATAGAAGAACAAAGAATTAAACAACCCCTGAGTTCCCAAAGAGCTCCCATGCTAAGAAATCTCTTACATTCCTCTCATCAAGCCTGCGAGGCGCACAAGGCAAGCACGACCTTCCCCATTTTATAGATGAGGAAACTGAGTCCCGAACAAGTTCAGACTGTGAACATATATAAGTTTATCTTGACCCCAAGTCCCCATTATGAATGTCATCTATTGTCATATAGGCTAAGGATGCTCTTTTCAAAAAATGTTAAACTCTTACCTTTTGTCTCAGAATCTATACTAAGTATCAGTATACTTATTCTATAAGAATCATATTATATTATATGTTATAATATAATATTATATA
>NW_025389987.1:0-2576 GCF_016433145.1 Gracilinanus agilis | reverse complement strand
CTCTCTCTCTCTCTCTCTCTCTCTCTCTCTCTCTCTCTCTCTCTCTCCCTCCTTTCTACAGTGGGTAGAGCACAGGACTTGAAATCAGGAAGATCTTGGTCCAAATCATGCCTCATCCACTTATTAGCTATGTAACCTAAAGCAAGCAACAACATCTCTGAGTTTGTTTCCTCATTTATAAAATAAGGATTATGATAGCACCTACCTCATAGCATTATTGGGAGGCTCACACGATATCAAGGATGTCAAGTATTTCACAGAGCTTCAATCACTGTATGACTACCACCTATGATATTATCTAAGAACAAATTTTGACCTATTAGGAGCTAATAATTTATATTGGTCATTTTTACTACCCTAATAATACATATTAATGAGCCCCTGTAGGAGCATCAAGCTAACCGAGTCACAGTATATCGTATAAGAAGATGCTCTGAGGAAATGACAAATAGATTGAAAAAATCTCTGGAGTATAGCATGTTAGCAAGCAAAACCCAGCCAGGGAAGACAGCTGATTTGTATATGTGTTTGTTGAGTGAAGCAGCAGCAGTAAAGGACAGGCCACCCACAAAATGCATCATGTATGTGCTCTGAGGAATCAACATCCCTGGAAAGTTGGTGAGGGGAAGGCGGATGGTCAGTGTTGAAAGGGATTTTCTTGTCTCTGGGAAAGAAGAAAAAGGAACAAAATTAAAATATAAAATAAGCTGTGGTGGAAAGAAGAAAACAAAAGACCGTAATGCTTTAACTGAATGGAATAGCAAAGAGAAAGGAGAAAGGCTAAGATCATCTCCCTCATCACCCATCTAAGATCTAAGTATGGCATCTTCTTCCCTTATCACCTGTGTTCCAGGTTCTGATTATCCTTAATTACCTTATTGCCACTAACCCAGGCATTAAACTCCAGCTGTATAAAGTCCATAGGAGCCAACTTCATCAAAGAGATGCTAACTCTGTTACATCCAATTACAGGGAACTCAAGTACTCCATGACTTCCACCTCTGGCACCACAGATTTTGAGATTTTTTTTCCCCCTCGAATTCTTAGTCTTTTTTTTTTTTTAACCCTTAACTTCTGGGTATTGGCTCATAGGTGGAAGAGTGGTAAGGGTGGGCAATGGGGGTCAAGTGACTTGCCCAGGGTCACACAGCTGGGTGAATTCTTAGTCCTGAAATTGATGGATTTCCCAATTGAGCAATGGTTTACTTCAGATGAGGAACCCTGTTCACAACTTTACATTTAACACTCAGCCCAACAAACCCCTGACACTGCCATGTTTTACAAAGAGAAGGCCAAATGGAAGCCTGTGAAGTGCTTTCTTGCCAAGATGAAGAAGTGAGAGCTCAAACAGTCATTTCTTTGGATTCTGAGGGGATGCCAAATAGAATCTACAAGTGACTACTGCCAAGGATAACTCTCCATTTGTCTCCTCTGGGGGCAAAAAATCACAGAGAGAAATGTTAAGAGGCAGAGTTAGTCACTCAGGGAATAGAACATCCATTAATGTTGCTTTGAGATGATCCCAAGGCAAATTCCTCAATTCCATACTTTAAATTCCTTCAACATTTTTACATTTTCTTATTATTTTGACCTCCAGGGAGAAGCCCAATCTCCTCTCAACACCCAAGGGTCTCATTTTCAAAGACACTCCTTACCGAGAGATCCTGTAACCTCTGTCCAAATTATTCTTTTACAAATTGTTCTTTTACAAACTATTCTCTTACTCTCTTTGTAATATAATATTTAATTTTATAATTAGACATTTTGCCAAATATTTCCCTCAGGGTTTAGGCTCAACCATTTCATTTTACATCTAAATGAAAGCGAAGAGGAAATTTCTTCTGGATTTTGAGAGCCTTTGGGATGCCTATCTTATTATTGAGGTGAAGGAACCTCTCTTAGAAATGATAGGTCTTTCTCTATTTTAAAACACTGAGGGCCATTTGACTGAACATAAGTTATAATAGTGGGGAGCAAAATTGAAGCATTAGCCTGGAAGCAGGGCTTTTTAGTTATTTTGGGTCTGTTATTATTAGCTTAATGAGCTTGGAATGACCTATTCGAAATTTTGGATTATATTTTGTTTATATAGAGGCAGGTTGACTTAGTGGAAAGAACCCTCAGGCTTAAAGTCAGGAATGCTTGGGTCAGATCTTGACCTTCAGTAGAACGTAAACTCTTTGAAAATAAGGATACTTCGGGATTTATGTCTTCGTGTTCTTAGTGACAGGTTATCGTACTCAAATAATCAAATGGATCTGTGACCTCACTGATGTAGATAACTTTTCCGAAAGTGGAATCAATCAAAAAGTATATTATTATTAAGTGCTTATTATGTGCCAGGTATGTGCTATCAGGAATGTGTTGGTAAGTATTAAACAACTGGGTCACTGAAAAAAAAAAGTTGCCCATGACATACTTTTAAGCTGAATCCACATTATTAATATTTTCTCTATCATGCTACTAAGTCTAGACAATTAACAAACAAAATAATAAATCAAGCCCTCTCTCTCTGTCTCTGTCTCTGTCTCTGTCTCTCTCTCTCTCTCTCTCTCTCTCTCTCTCTCTCTCTCTCT
>NW_025389986.1:0-8288 GCF_016433145.1 Gracilinanus agilis | reverse complement strand
TATATATATATATTCCTCTTTCTATTTCCCAATTTTAGACATCAAAATTTAAACAGATTACAATCTTCGTAATTCTATGTTCTTTCTTTATGTTTATTCCTTTCCAAGGTTTACATTCATTTTTATCTTTACTATAACAAGAAACTCCTGGTCTGATTTCCCAGAGACAACTAATTCAAAGTGACTTGCTGTGTGTTAGGAGGAACTAGTTATAGTCTGTTAAAATCTAGTAAGTTTCTACCCATCAGCCATTGGGGGGGGTTGAAGGGGGGTGAAGGGGAAAGTAAGAGCATGAATTATGTAACCATGTTAACTTTTCTAAAAAATAAATATTAATAAATGTTTTTAAAAATCTAATCAGTTTCCTTTTTTAATGTGATCTGGTGTTCATTACACTATCTAGCCCTTAACTTCTAGTTGTTTATAAGTCTTTGGCCTCTTCATTCCAATTTTTCAACAACTCTTCGCCTTTCGATCCTATGCCTACATTTTCACTGAAGTTTCAGAAAATCAAAATATAATCTGTTTTAACTTGGATGGTTTTCTCAAATTCTTCACATAGGTCCTAATTCTCTGCAATATATGTTGGCACAAAGTAATGGTTATTTCCAGAGCAGTAATACTGAAAATAATTACCCTGAATGCTGAAAATATTAAAGGACAAAATATGCCATGAAATGGTCTCCTGTTATCTTTGGAAGCATAATAAACCTGTTCCACCTTTATTTATTTGGAGAGTAGGGAGTAGGCTTCTCCAAGAATAACTTGTGAGCTATCCTTCAATTTAGCTGAAATTTCCTTTTATCTGCTGGATTCATTTATACTAAGTATGTGAAGCTTAACAACTGAGTTCCTTCCTTCCTTATATCTACTTGCTGGTCAATAAAGATCTCACATTTAGAGCACAAAAAGCTAAATTAATATTCACAAATTATCTAAAAGTTGTGTGATACTTTTTAAACCCTCTGCCCTTATCACTACAGAGGTGAGCTACATAGAACTGAGAAATACTTTGTTATTTTTTTCCCTTTGTTTCAAGGATGTGCCAACTAAATGATCCATTTCTCTGTCCTTTTAATAGTTCAGGCTGGTCCATAGAAAATATATGGAATCTGTTGCCAGGACTATACTTGAAGCCTTTATACCATTCTACTTGGCAAGGGTTTCCTCTACATTTTTTGCTTTCTTATAGTTCATTTGCTTCAATCCTCATCTCAAGAGGAAAATTCCTTCTAATTGAATATAAGAATCTAATTTACTTAATAGTTCTAGCTTAGATTCTTTGTGGACATGTATGTTTCTATGTGAACAATTATTTGGAATACTGAGCTAGAGGGGCTGAAGAAAGTAGAAAAGGTTAGTACCCTTTCGAAGTAACTGACTAGCAAGGCTTTTAAATAATAAACTTCCCAGTTCTTTACTTCTAAGCCTCAGAATGACTACAGGTAGCCTTTCTTTGATTTGTGTTCCCCTTGCAAACAGATAAAAGAAAAAGAGGCATTAACAATCAAATTTCAATTCATCCACAAACCCTTTGAAAGGTTTCAGAGACCTGACTACCTCCTTCTGAACCCTAGACTCAGTACCAAATATACTGGCAAATCTCCTTATCACCATTCCCCACCCTTTTCCATGAAAGTGGCCCACCAGCCTCCACAATTAATATGGCATATTTTTTATTTGCATTCTAAAATATAGCTGGTTTTATTAAGTTCTGTCTATAAATGGCAAAGAAAACAAAATTACTTGGAAGTATTCTAGAATAGAGGTGGTAGTGAGGGGAGGTGGGCACTGAAGAAAGGCTACAAAAGTTTTACTTAACACAAGAGAAAAAGTGAGTATGACTGACAATAATAAGATTCCACATAGCCAAAAAGCATTACATCTCATCTCAGTATTTAGTCAAAGTCCAGGAATGAAGGTACATATAAAAGTTCCTACTATACTTCTCTGACCATTAATAAAATGCTCAAGCTTGATCCTGATGCATACCAATTATCACATTTAAATTTTAAAACTAAAAAAATTTTATATACAAAGTTTAAATCAGTATAACATATCAAAGAACATAATTATTATTTGTCTCAATGAATGCCTACACTATACAATAGGCACTGGATTGTCCTACCAAATTGCTTTAAAGTCAGTAATTCACTTTGTTCTGCCAAGTAAAACAAACTTAATGAACACATCAAGAATTTTTTTAATAGTATACCAACTAATCTTTAATATCCTTAGGAAAACAAGACCATACTGAAATCCAAAACCCCCTAAATACCTTATAAAAACCTTAAAAACATTATTTTGTGACCAAATATTACCAACAGATTGGTTTAAATAAGCTCAGATTGTGGGAAGTTGGAAAAGAGTATTTAAGTTACTCTTCAAATGAACAATTTGTATTAGTAGACAACCAGCAAAGTTTTCCTTGGAACCGCTGTTCATAAAAAATCCGTAATATAAGAGCCTAAAGACAAATATTCAAGAAGAGGAAGAAAAGGAAGGGGAGAAGACAAAGAAGGAATTGGAAAGGTATGATATAAAGGGATGGTATAGTGATCAAAGGTTAGAGATGTGAAGTGAAGGGGAAATGGAAAAGGGAAAAGAAAAAGAGCAAGCAAGAAGGAAAGAGGGAGGCAAAGGGAGAAAAAGGTAGAAGAGAAAATATTAAAAGAAATAAAAAAGAGCTATTACAGAGCCAGGAATACCTAATGACACAATCCCAAAAGAGAACAACTACACACAACTGGAGTTTTTGAAAGAAATGAAAATAGAATTCAAATATAAAAAATAAGACATTTTGAAAAAACCAATTTAAAAAAGAAATGAGAGGTCTAGAGGTAATTCTTGGAGTACTAGAACTAGTCAGGATGACCTAAGTTCAAATTGAGCCTCAAATACTTGCTACTCATGTGACCCTGGACAAGCCACTTAACCTCTATGTGTCTCAGTGCCTCCTCATCCAGAAAAAGAGGATAATAATAACAACTACATTTCTGGGTTCTATGAAACAAAATAGTATTGGTTGGGTATATGACTGGGGATTTGTGCTTTAAATGATCACTCTATTTCAAATACAAATAATATGGAAATAGGTTTTGAACAATGATACATGTATAACCCAGTGGAATTGCTTGTCAGCTCTGGGAGGGGGGAGGGAGGAGGAAAGGGAAACAATATGAATCATGTAACCACAGAAAAATATTCTAAATAAATAAATTTTAGAAAATAATAATAATAATAATATTGGGAAAGCAATTTGTAAACCTTAAAGTATTATATAAATGCAATGTTTTTTAATTATTACTATTAAGAGGACTGATCACTCAATAAAGGAGATATAATACATGTCCCTAGTATCAGACTTCAGAAAGAATGGATGAAACAGAAGCTAATGATTGGATGAAATAAGAAATTTTAACTTAAAAGTTTAAAAATGGAAGAAAATATAAGGCATCTCCTATCAAAAAAAAGAAATGACCTGGGTGCAGTTAGGTGGCTCAGTGGATAGAAAGCCAGGGTTGGAAATAGGAGGTCCTAAGTTCAAATATGGCCTTAGATACTTCTTATCTGTTAGACCAGGGGTCAGCAACCTTTTTGGCCGTAAGAGCCATAAACGCCACATTTTTTAAAATGTAATTTCATGAGAGTCGTACAGTGCTCACAGTGCGCACTCCTGTAACAGCACCTGAAAAAAAATTGACTTTATGGCTCCTGCAGAAAGAGCCATACGTTGCCGACCCTTGTGTTAGACCCTAGGTCAGTCACTTAACCCTAATTCTTTAGCCTTACTACTTTTCTGCCTTGGAACCAATACTTGTTATAGATTCTAAGAAAGAAGGTAAAGGGGTGTGTGTATGTATATATGTATATGTATGTATGTATGTATGTATTCTAAAAAACAAGTCAAGGAGGAAAACATCTAAGAATCACTGAAGGATATAAAAAGTCATGACCAAAACAACGGCATGGCTATCATATTTCAAGAAATCAAAAATGAAAATTGCCCAGACCTATGTGAACCACAAAGCAAAGTAAAAACAAAATAATTCACTGGTCATGTCCTAGAAGAAATTCCTTAGAATTTTCAAGTCAAAGAAAAAATATAGCAGACAGTTAAAAAGCTCCAAATGCCAAGTGGCCATAGAAGCATCTGAAAAACTTTAGCAGTTACCACTATAAAGGAGGAGAGAATCTTAGAATATAATATTCTAAAAGGCAAAAGTCTTAGTTGTACAACCAAGAATAACTTAACCACAAAACAGTATAATCCTACAAAGGGAACATGGAACATTAACAAAAGGGAAACTTTCAAAACATTCATGACTTAAAAAACAAACAAACAAACAAACAAACACACACACACACACACAAAAAAAAAAAAAACCCAGAACCCAGATCTTAAAAGAAACTTTGAAATAGAAAATCAGGACAAGAAAAACACAAAAGGGTAAATATGAGTAATCAATTAGAAGTGACTACATAAAGATGAGTTTATATTTGAATATAGCAGGGATTCATAACCTATGAACTTTAAAAAATATGTATTTCAATAATTATATTTCAATATACAGGTTTCTTTGCCTGTAGATTATTTTACTCATTTTAAAATATTCTGAGGTGTCCATAGGCTTCAAACAACTGAAAATACCCATGATTCCAAAAAAGAAAAAAGAAATCCCCCCTTCAAAAACACACACACACACACACACTTCAGAACCATTGTAATGGGGGTGGGGGGGAGTGCAGTGAGGTGGCTCAATGGATAGAGAGTCAGACATTTCCTAGTTGTATGACTCTGGGCAAGTCATTTAACCACCATTGCTTAGCTCTTTTTTCTTAGAACCAAAAAAAAAAAGAATTTGGAACTGTGCCCAAAGGGCCACAAAGCAATGCATACCCTTTGATCCAGTAATAATACCACTACTAGGCTTATATCCTAAAGAGATTTTAAAAGGAGAGGAGGGAAAGGGCTTACTTTCAGAAATATTTATAGCTGTTCTTTTTGTAGTGACAGAGAATTTGAAATCAAAGAAATGTCCATCAACTGGGGAATGGCTGAACAAATTGTGGTATGGGATAGTGATGAATATTGTTGTGCTGCAAAATGAGGACCAGGATGATTTCAGAAAGAGCTAGAAAGACCTTCATGGACCTAATGCAGAGTGAAGTAGGCAGAACCAGGAAAATATTGTACACAGTAGCAGCAGAATGAATTAGAAAATAGTATTCATGTTTATAAGAAATACCTGAAACAAAGATTCAAATGAGTTAGCATATGGGACAGAAACAAAATCTATTAGCTTTAGCTAAACTCAAAAAAGCAAGGGATAGGGATCTAAGGAAATACAAAAGCAAGAACAGATTTGCTTAAAAAAAGATAACACAGGGGCAGCTGGGTAGAGCTCAGTGGATTGAGAGTCCGGCCTAGATACAGGAAGTCCTAGGTTCAAATCCGGCCTCAGACTCTTCCCAACTGTGTGACCCTGGGCAAGTCACTTGGCCCCCATTACCCACCCTTACCATTCCTCCACCAAGGAGCCAATACACAGAAATTAAGGGTTAAAAAAAAAAAAAAAAAAAAAAAAAAAAGATAATACAGGCACGCTACAATAAGCTTAAGATACTATAGTTAATAAACTGATAACAATAAGTAAACTATATTTACCTACTAATATAGCATCTAAATGCTTGAAAGCAAAGTTAAATGAGTTACACTTAGACAAATCTAACAACCAATAATTTTTTTAAATAAATTTAAAAGTAATTTTAGAAATGCAACTGGAAAGGAATAAACATATTCTCTGTAGTGCATGCTACCTTTACAAATAATGACCAGAAGAATATACAGACAAGCAAATACAGAAAAGCAGAAATATTAAAAACACTCTTTTACTGTCCATAATAATTTAATCCAAAAGAAATGGTGAGACAAAGAAAAAAATCACAGAAACAATAGAGAATTTTAAAGACAAGAATGAGATAATATACCAAAATTTTTAGGATGCAGTCAAAGCCATCTGTAGGGATAATTTATATCCCTAAACACTTTAATAAGCAAAAGAAAGAAATTAATCAAAGAATATACTTTAAGAAAAAAATCCAAGACTAACAAATTTTAACACTCCAATTAAATACCAAAAGTCAAGATTAATAGTACTAAAAGAACTGTACTCTCTCCTAAGAACCAAACAAATAAGAATGTCTTTATTTTACCTTCCATGGGGCAGCTATTTTCCTCATGAAGAGTAACATTGTGATCCTAATTAACAAACAAACTCAGAAACACTCTTATATTTAACTAACGTAGTCTACAATAGAATGGAGTTTAGAAAATCACAGTCTGATTACTGGAATTATTAAAAAGGTCCCATCATCTCAGTCATCCCTTTTCATGATCAAACTGTTAAGCACAGCATGATATTAAATCCTCTTATCTTTCAGTTAATTACAAAATAATAAAGATGCAGTTTATTCTTGAGATGGTAAAAAACCAAGCTGATTCTCTATGAATACCTTCATCAGGGATGTACATGTGACTAACAACAACAACAACAAAAAGATATATCCGGAAGAGTAGTATGTATAGGTTGGTAATAGCTGTGTTGATTCCTCAGGTGACTTTTTTTGCTGTTAGAAATGTCTGAGATTGTTATCACATCTTGTCTATCTTTACTTCAGATACCATATACATTAGCATTCTCACAATTATGTCTGCTCCAGCACAGATCTCCTTTCTATAGACCTTGGTCACTAAAGTTGTTGGTTTTGTTTAATGCCATTTCTACCTCCACTATAAGCAAATCTGAAACAGAGATATTACAGTTCAAGTACAGTAGTACCAGTGTCTTTTATGGTGAAAGTAGATAATGCATTAAGATTTATAGAACTTTTCCCATTTTTTATTAGTGATCATCCTTCCATTTTCATTCTTAAATTACCTTGTGATGACTGCACTTGCCAAGTTTTCTTTAAACTTGTTTTATCCTCCATTGCTTCACTTTATTTTAGGAAATGATACTTCATATAATTGGCTACCACACTTTCTTTTTGAGATTTTACAAAGCAGTTTACATTGTAAACTAGAGTTTCTTTGGTCCATTATTTCTCTCTGGTTTGCAAGTAACTCAAGTATTTGCTGACTAACATACTTTCTAGGTTCTTTCTGTCTTCTTGTTTTGAATGTAGATTTAAGAGTTAAATTTCTGTATAAAAATACTATAATTATTGTCAATGTCATTTCAAGTGTTAACTTCCTATTTCTCATTACTGATTACTTGTTTCAATAATTCAGAATGGAATTGTTTCAATAGGGCATCATTTTTCTTCTTATTCTTTCTTTACTAATTCTGCCAAGTTGGTAGTGTAAACGTATACTGATAGCCAATTCAGGGATAACATCCATTTCTATAAAGTATTTTCCTATATTTTAGGATACAATTTATTAATTTTTTCAATATTATTTATTGCCCATGAATTCCTTCTTTAGTTTTTTTGATTATACCAAGAAAATCAAGATTGCTATTTACTCACTGGTCATTTGACAAGTATCTCACATTTGGAGAACCAACAAATTTAAGGCAGCCTAAAAACTCTAATTCTCAGCATACTTTATCCACTCTGCCACCATTATTTTTAAAGTTGAACAAAGCATGGGGCCTCCACGTAAATAAAGGTCAGTTTGGGCTAAATTGTACTATAAAATATTCAAAAACTCTCTGAGTGAACTCTCTCACTTGAGAAGCCCAAGGTTAAATTATCATCTTTATACAGATGACTCCTAGATCTATATACAACCCTAGTTTCTATCCTGAGTCCCAGTCATGCATAACCAACCTTGCTACTTGGACATTTAAAAGTGGATTTCCCATAAGCAATTCAAACATAACATATCCAAAACTCATCATCTTTTCAGGAAAACCGTCCCCTGCTTATGAATTTCCATATTATATTTGAAGTCATCCTTCTAATCAATCAGTTTCAAAATTCCAATGTCATCTTCAACTTCTTCACTCTCATTCAACACATCCAACTAGCCATCTATCTCCATAACATAACATTTCTTTTGTAAGTTTCCTTGCTAATCACAGTGCCACCACCTGTCATGTCCTCATCAGTTTTCAACTAGACTATTAAAATAATCTCTTCTGTGTTTTCTCACTCTCGACCAAGTCTCTTCCCAACTGCCATAGTGTTTTATCTAAAACACAGACCTTATCATGTCATCCCCTTACTCAATTAATTACAGGGATTCAATGTTATCTCTAGAATATATATATATATATATA
>NW_025389985.1:0-2869 GCF_016433145.1 Gracilinanus agilis | reverse complement strand
TGTAATACAATTTGTTGTATTGTAGCATAATGTACATTAGTACTTAATCTTACCTTATCCTTTAATCTAATTTCTAGATACTATTCCCTATCTCACTAACTATTCTAAACTATTCCTATATTATTACTATATTAGTTTAATTAAATTTAAGTAACTAGCTATTTGGTGTTAGTAACTAACTATCCTTTATTAGTACTTACTTATCCTATAGCTAATTCTAACTTTGTTAGTATTTATACATTTTTTTATCCTATAAGGAAGACAATTTATCCTAACCTGTTTATGTTTGGTGTATATGTCTTATTATTTTGTTATTTTGTTATGTTGTGTTGCAACATGTTACTGGTGGATGTTGGATATCTGCCAAAACTTCAGATCTCCTTTCTTCTTATTGTATTCCTGAAGAAATCTTCTCTTTTCTCCTTTTCTCCTCTGAAGTTCTTAATAGTCATATGTAATGATGGGTGTATATGAGTATGTAGTGATACTATTTACATTACCCAAATTCCCTTTGAACCATTAATTTTGTCCATTAATTACATGATTAATCCTCTTCTTTGGAAAATTCCTTTTAAAACAAAGTCTTTATCAGTTCATTTTTATAAGTTATCAGTCTTAGTACAATGTTCATTAATTCGTGAATCCTCCTCTTCATCCATGTCTTCTTCCATCCGAACGTCATTCAAAGGGATCTGCCCTTTTCCTTCTCTCCCCTGTGCTGATGACATTTTTTTTCATACCTCCCCCTCTGCCCCGTAGCCTAATGGGAGTGCTTCTTTCCCTCACCTGCGAATGGTAGGAGGGGCAGAGCATGCCTGACACTAGGCATGGGGCAGGGTATAGTGCATGTTCTTGGAGGGGGTCATGGAATATGGTCTCCAAAAAGTTCTCCATCACTGATCTAAGATATATTGAATATTTACTATATATAGAAATAAGTTACACCAATATTTATTCAAAAGAAATGGAAGAATGGTCCTTTCTCTTGGTGTTATAAAAATCTTGACCCAGATTTTTTAATTAGTGAGACCTTACAAACTGTTTCATTCAACTCCTTTATTTTATCAGTCAATTTATTTTTATTTTGTAGCTCACACAGATTTAGCAAAGTGATCAACACAGCCAATTATAAAATTTTTGAATCCCAGGATTTTAAAGGCCCTCAAAGTTCAAAAGGTAGCCTCTCAAAAAAAATGACAATCTAGTTTTTGCTTAAAGATTTCAGGCTATTTATTAATTGTTCTAGGTCAGTGATGAGCAAACTATAGCCTTCAGGCCAGATGCAGAGGGGTAGGGGTGCGTAAGGGGGCTTAAATGTTCTATCCCTCTGGGGACATTATTCCTAATCTGGCCAATACAATAAGTAGGATGCAATACAATGAAACTTCAAATGAGTTGCCTTAGAAACAGACTGACAGATGAGCATTTCCTTTCCTTTGGCCCCCTCTTTAAAAAGTTTGCTTATCTCGGCTCTAGGTCATCGCTAGAAAATTTTTCCACATTTCCTCTTCCACTTGAAAACCTTCAATATTTGAATACAGAAAAATTTCCTGTTCCCACCTACAAGTCTTCTTTTTAAATTTAACATGTCTAATCCTTTCTACTGATTCTTGTATCATATGGCCTTTATCATTTTGGTGGCCGTGTCCCTTATGTTACTGTTTCAGTCTTTTCACATTCTTCTAAGACTCTAACCCTTAGTGATAGATTAAGGGCTAAAATCCATATACATTTACTTTAACACCATTGCTTATTCTAGTAGACCAGAATATAGGGAAACTGGCATAACCTACATGCATGGAAGAGTTTAATAATACTTAACTAAGTATAGTTAACTTAATAAAGAAGTTAAACTAATTTATAATTTGAATATCAAAATAAATAGAAAAGATTCTCTCTTATATTGTTATCATATTTGAGCTGGGAAAATTATCTCCCACCCAACACAAACACATTTCCTTTTCTTTTTAAAATATATATTTATTGTTCCAGGTTAAGATGGCGGCAGAGTAAAAAGTAGCTGCTCAACCTCTCCTAACCAAAGCATAAAGGACTCCTCAAGGGGACATAAAAACAAATCCAGATGAACGAAGGGACTCCACAACAGGGCGCAGCATTGAAGGTACGTGGAATCAGGGCATTTCCACTATATAAAATGGTGAAACAGCTCTCACTAAAGCACGAGCTGAGGAAACTCCTCCCCCAGCCCCATACCACCTACAGTGCCAAGGCGAGGGCACAAGAGTTAAAGCAGGTTTGGGGCATCCATTAAGTCTTTGGCAGCTCCAGGGCCTGTTCCTGAAAGCAGCAAGACTTAGGACCCCAAGAGGCTAAAAAACGCTTGTGGACTTTGAACACTTACCTTGAGCACAGGCTCCGGTAAAGGCATTGCCATAAGCACAAACAAGGATCTTGAGTGCAGGCTTGGACCTCTAGGGGGGACCCTGTGCAGACAGGATCATGGCCCTGGAAGCAGCGCCCTGAGACTGTTTGCAGATGATATGATGGTCTACTTAAAAAATCCTAGAGAATCAACTAAGAAGCTTGTAGAAATAATCAACAACTTTAGCAAAGTTGCAGGATAAAAAATAAATGCACATAAACCATCAGCATTTCAATATATTTCCAACACATCACAGCAGCAAGAGGTAGAAAGAGAAACACCATTTAAAATCATCCTAGACAATATAAAATACTTGGGAATCTATCTACCAAAACAAACACAGAAATTATACGAAAACAACTACAAAACACTTTCCAAACCATTAAAACTAGATCTAAACAATTGGAAAAACATTGATTGCTCATGGGTAGGACGAGCTAACATAATAAAAATGACCATTCTACCCAAATTAATTTACCTATTTAG
>NW_025389984.1:0-4959 GCF_016433145.1 Gracilinanus agilis | reverse complement strand
CATCTCAGGTGGGGCCATGGGATGTGAGGGGGGGTGGTTCGGGGGGAGCCCCCCAAGCCCACAGGCTCCCGACGAAGCCTCGTACACGCTCTCAGCAGAGCCCTGGGGTCAGGGGGCACGAATGGGAGAGGCCTCTCCCTGGCAACATTCTAGGGGGGTTGGCATCACTGGTGGAGGAAGGCCCAGGAGGAGACCCACCCAGAGCAAAGGCCTCTCTCTTCAGTCAGAAGGCCCGAGTTCAAAGCTTGCCTCAGAGGCTTCTTGGGGACCATCTCGGCCTGGCACTGAACAGTCATAACAGCAGCAACTGTAAGAATGGCCGGTGCTTAGAGAGGATCCACTGAGCTGGGCCTGTGCTTGAGCCTGAGCCTGGGTCCGGCTCAGGGATGGAGAGTCAGGCCTACCTGAGTTCCAGTCTGGCCTCGGGCACCTCCCAGCTGTGTGACCCTGGACGAGTCACTTGACCCCCCTTGCCCGGCCCCTGCCGCTCTTCTGCCCGATGAGAACTCTGTGCTCCTGGCTAAGAGCTGGGAGGGTGGCTGCCCCCCACCCCCAGCCCACCCCCAGGTGCTCAAGGTGAGCTGAGGCCGGGCCAAAGACGTGGAGATGCGGTTTGTGGGGGAAGAAGTCCAGGCCCTTGGGGGGGGGGGGGGAGAAAATGCCCAGCAGGGAGCCACGGCGGCCCTGGTCCAGGCACCAGAGAGCTACCTGGCATTGGAGCGGCCGGAACGTGGATGGCGGCTCTCCCTGGGGACACACAGGGGACACCCACGGCCGAGGGAATGGCCGAACAAGGGAGGACGGGGATGCTCTGGGCCTGGAGGCAGGAAGACCCCGGTTCCAATCCAGCCTCACACACCTGCTAGCTGGGGGTTGCTGGGGAAGCTGTTTTGCCTCAGTTTCCTCCTCTGTCGAATGAGCTGGCGAAGGAAATGGCCAAGCGCGCCGGTGTCCCAGCCAAGAAAACCCTGAGTGGGAGTCAGGAAGTCGGACGCGACCGAACCCATCTGTCCAACGGGCACGTCGGACATCGTGGGGGGCGGGAAAGGGGGGTGTCTGGGAGGACTCAGGCTTGCCCGCCTGGGGCACTGGCAGGCGGAGCTCTCCCCGCCTAAGAGGGCACAGTTCGGTCAGTGACCCCCGGGCTGGGCGTGCCAAGGCTGAGATGCCCGCAAGGGCCGGAGCCTGGGCCTGCATCACGGAGCTGGGCACACGGCCGCCTGCCGGCCCTCCCGGCGTTCTAGGCTCGGACCCAGTATGGATCCAGAGCAAATAGCCAGACGAGGGTCGGGGGGGGCCTGGAAGGACCCCAGGGAGCCCGGGGTATGGGGGGAGGCCTTGGGCCGTCCCTGAGGGGACTCTTTGTGGCTCTGACCCTGGCAGGAGCCCAGCACCCGCGACCTTGGCACTAGCTGGGAGAACAGGGTGGGGGGGCCACTGCTGCCCCGGGCCAGGCCCTGCCTCTGCTGCCCCCTCCTTGGGGTCTGCCTCGACTGTCCCAGCCCCAACAAGGGCCTTGGTTTCTCTCTGTGAAACAGACCCCACGTCCAGCCTCTCCAGGCCTCAGTCACCCCGTCTGTAGAATGGAATGCGCTGCAGCCGGGGTGGGAGAGGGCATCCCCCTGGCCCTAAGAGGCAGGGTGGGTGGAGGAGGACCCCCGAGACTCAGCAGGGCAAACGAGCCCCTTCATTTTACAGATGAGGAAACTGAGGCAGGCAGAGGGGAAGTGACTTGTCTAGGGCCACCCAGCCAGGATGTGTCTGACTGCCCAGGAGACATTCCCTGAGATTTGCCAAAGAAACCTAGGAAAGGGGAGCCCAGGACTTGTGTGCAGGAAGGCTGTGTAGACAGAGGGAAGGAGGGCAGTGTAGACAGAGCCCCACCTGTCTATGCGGCAATGAGAGGGCAGAGAGAGGCGGAGATCGGGGCGCTGACTCTGGACTCTCAGAGGCTGGAGTGGAGGCTCTCCCAGTCTAGCTGGGCCTGGGGGGAGGGGAGGGAGGAAGCTGTGGGGGAGATCATGGCGGGTTAGGGTCCCCTCGGGGTGCCCCTCCCCCCTGCGATGTGGGCTGCTGGGAGGCCAGGGTGGGCCGAGGAGAGGTGAGGGGAGAGAGGGCGGCGGTGACCCTGGCACTGGGCAGCCACAGAAGGTGTATGAGCAAGGGAAGAGCGAGGGGGGACACCCCCTGGGGGAGGGGCGGGGGCACAGGCTATGGGGAGGCGTCGCAAGGCCTCCGCAGCCCCCCTCAGCGGCCAAAGTGCCCCGCGCAGAGCGCCCCACCTGCCTGGAGTTGGAATGCAGCCTGGGCCCACCCTGAGGGGTGCCCAGAGGCCCCAAAGCCTATTTGTGAGCTCTGGCCAAGGGGCTTAGTGGTGGGGTGGCTCAGTGGTAAGTGGCTCAGTTTGAAAGGGCCCCCCCACCCCCGCCTCCAGGCAGGCCACAGCACACCAGTGGGTCCTGCTGCTCCCTGACAGGCGGCTCAGCCGGGTAGGGGAGCAGGTGGCACCACTGGCACCCTCGTGCCTCCCCACAATCCTCGTCTCCCGCATCAGAGGCTTCCCAGACCCCCCGCCAGCCTGGCCCAGACTCTCGGCACCAGGCTGGCCCCAGCAGGCAGTGGCACCCTCACCTGTGGTGCCCGCTTGTCGTGGCAGTGCCACAGGGCCGGGTCTGAAGGGGGAGGGCTCTGAGGTAAGGCCGGGGCCTCTTGGGCAGGCCCAGCGGGGAGGCTGCCTGGAGCCCCAGTCTGGGAGGAGGCCCCCAGCCTAGCACAGGACTCCCAGAGCCAGGCTCGGCCCTCTGGCCACTCTCCAGCCCAGCCCTCTGCCCGCTGGACACTCACAGCCGGTCTGCCCCCTCCAGAGCCGCCCCGGGAGGCCTCCCCCCTTCCTGGCTCCTCCCTTGCACCCTGCGCCCATTCTACAGATGCTGGCAGAGGCCACATTCGTCAGTCTATCCTGTCACCCTGCTCGACCCCGTTTCTCCGGCCTGTCTGGCTGGGGCCCCTCCTGTCACCCTTCAGGCAGCCATCGGGGGACCCAAAAAGAGAAAGCAGGAGGGAAACCGAGGCAGGAAGCAAGCAGAGGCTGGTGCTGGCCCCACTGAGCCACAGGAAGAGCTTAAGCTCACGTTTCTAGAGGGGCACCTCGGAGGCACAGAGCGCTGGGTCTGAGTTCAAGTCCAGCCTCAGTCACTTACTTGCCCTGTGATCTGGGGCGTCACTTAGCCTCTGTTTGTCTCGGTCGCCTCATCTGTAAAATGGGTTAGCCATGATCCCTGCCTCCCAGGCTGCCGTGAGGATCATGTGAGATAACATTTGTAAAGCGCTTGGCACAGTGCTGGGCACACAGGAGGTGCTCTAGAAATGCTGCCCATTATTACTATTATTATTACGTGTTAACGAGCTTTACTGACCTGCCTTCTCCCTTGTCACCCTGGGAGAAATGACTTGCCCAGGGCCACCCAGCTAGGAAGTGTCTGGGGCCAGATCGGAACCCAGGACCTGGCATCTCTGGAGCCCTCTGGCTGCCACACCCAGCCTGTTCTAAGAGGAGAGAGTGAGAGTGACTGTTCTTTGGGAGCTGAGGCGGGTGAGGAAGGTGGTGGCACCCAAGAGTGCAGGGAGCCTGCCCCCCCCCCCATTTGGAGATCTCCCCTTCGGCCTTTGACCCTCGGAGCCTGGCCGTCAGCTCTGAGCCGAGGGTCAGCCGGAGAGACGGGAAGGCCACTGGCAGAGACCGTTGTGAAGGCCAACGCCACGGAGGTGGAAGAGATGAGAGACAGAGACAGAGAGACAGAGACAGACACAGAGACAGACACAGAGACAGAGAGAGACAGAGAGACAGAGAGACAGAGACAGANNNNAGAGACAGACACAGACACAGAGACAGACACAGACACAGAGACAGAGACAGACACAGAGACAGACACAGACACAGAGACAGAGAGAGACAGAGAGTCAGAGAGACTCACACAGAGACAGAGACAGACAGAGAGACAGAGACAGACACAGAGACAGACAGAGAGTCAGAGAGACTCACACAGAGACAGAGACACAGAGAGCGCCTGAGGCTGGATACAGAGACCGGAGGATCCTCTGCCCAGAGACGGTGCCGAGGTGGAGCTGATGAGACAGACAGAGAGACAGAGGCAGACACAGAGGAGAGGCCCATGACTGAGCCTTGAGGACATCCAGGGAGAGGGTTCGGGGCCCAGCCGAGGATGCTGGGGATTCCCCAGAGGAGGCCTGGGGGATGGCGGCTGCCTCTCCCCGGTGGGCCCCCTCTCTTGCCCAAAGTGGGGCTCCCGCGGCAGGGGCTGGCCGGGCCGGAGCTTGAAGGGAGGGCCCGTGAGGCTCAGTTTCCCCTCCTGGAAGGGGGCTCGGGGCCGAGCCGGGCGCTGGGAGGGGACGTGAGGAAGCTAAACGGTTAATGCTGGCTCACTGGGGGGGGCCGTGGCGAGAGCAAAGCGGCCAACCTTGAGGCCAAAGCAGAGCGAGGCTCGCCCCAAGGCCTCGTTATCTCCGGGGGGAGCCCAGATAACGGTCTCCGGCCTCCCAGGACTCGGCGTTCCCCCTGGGTAACTTTTCCTGGCGCCTGACGCAAGCCGGGAGATAACTCTTCCTCGGTGTCAGCCGGCAGCCAATCAGCGCGAGGCCTCCCCTGGGCCCGGGGGGCCTCCCTCCCCTCCCCTCCATCACTGCCAGGCTGCCCTCGTGGGGCGGGGACCTTGGCACGCAGCGGGCACGGATTCCGGCCGCCGGAGGGACTGGCTACATTGTATGGCCAGGCTCGGCCCAAGGTCCCGGGCTGGCATAAATTGCGAGGGGCCGGGATGCCCCTTCAGCCAGTCAGCTCCTGGCTCCCCGGCTGACTGGCTGCCCGGCTGCCCCCTCCCTCCTCCGTTGCCCCTCGGAGGCTCTGCAGGCCGGGCCTCGGCTCCCCCTCGCCCCCCCCCC
>NW_025389983.1:0-7992 GCF_016433145.1 Gracilinanus agilis | reverse complement strand
AGCAGAACCAGGAGAGCAAAAGGAGCGGAACCAGGAGAGCAAAACGAACGGACCCAGGAGAGCAAAACGAGCAGAACCAGGAGAGCAAAAGGAACAGACCCAGGAGAGCAAAACGAGCGGACCCAGGAGAGCAAAAGGAGCAGAACCAGGAGAGCAAAAGGAGCAGAACCAGGAGAGCAAAAGGAGCGGAACCAGGAGAGCAAAACGAACGGACCCAGGAGAGCAAAACGAGCAGAACCAGGAGAGCAAAACGAGCAGAACCAGGAGAGCAAAACGAGCGGATCCAGGAGAGCAAAACGAGCAGAACCAGGCGAACAAAAGGAGCAGAACCAGGCGAACAAAAGGAGCAGAACCAGGCANGCAGAACCAGGCAAACAGAATGAGCAGAACCAGGAGAACAAAAGGAGCAGAACCAGGAGAACAGTGGACACCGTAACTGAAGCATGGTGAGATGACTAAGTGTGATTGCGTGTGATTGCCTCAGCTCCCCTCTCAGCAAGCCAAGGATCCAGGTCGGTTCCGAAGGACAGAGGACAAAGAGTGTTCTCCATCCACCTCCAGGGAAAGAGCTGTGGGCGTTGCACGCGGAGGGGAGCAGACGATTTCTCAGTTGTTTACGTAGGTTTGGGTTTGACATGATGATTCACTTACCAAAATGAACACTATGGAAATGGGTTCTGTGTGATCCTTCGCGCATAAACCAGATCGAATTGCTTGCCAGCTCCGGGAGGGGGAGGGAAGGAGGCAACTGAGATGGCAGAACTTCAGTAAACTTCTGGGGAAATTCGTTATTACGCGGAATTGGTAAGATGCTGTTTTTAATTAAAAAGAGAAAAACAAGTTGTATCTGGCCTTAACTCTAGAGCCCCTCTTCGTGACTGCTCCCTCTCCACGCCTCTCGTGGCGCCCCTCCAGGGTCAAATGGACCCACATTAACCCCTTCTTGCCCTCCAGGCCTTAAGCGGGAGGGCAATGCCCGCTCCCGCCCAGCTGCAGGATTCCATTTCCAGTTTCCCAGAGGAAGGAGCAGGAGAAAGTGAGGAGAACCGGAGAGTTGGAAGGTCCAGGAGGAGCCCAGGAAGTGGCCTCCCGCTTCTGGTTGTGTCTTCTCTATGCCAGCGGCGTGGATGGTCAGATCCCACTGCGGAGGCCCCGAGCTTTGGGGCACGAATCTTGATTCCCTCTTTTCTCCTGTCTGGGTTCCAAGAGAAGGTCCTCCGGGTGGGGCCGGGACCGTGTGCTTGGGACGGGGCCTGCGGCGGAGACGAGCGAGCAGAAACGTTCCAGAGAAACAACCAGAGAGGCCCGAGAGGTCGCTGCCTTCCCTGGCCAGGCCCCAGGCCTGTGAGGCCAAGAAGGTCTTTTAGAGTCTTTAAAGTCATTGAACACACACACACACACACGCACACATATTCACACATTCACACACACAGACATAGAGATGTACACAGTCATACACACTCATGTGCACACACTCATGCACACTCACACTCACACACAGACATATTCACACAGTCACACACATCCATATACTCATGCACACACTCACACACATGCACACACAGCTACAGTCATACACACTCACGTGCACACACACTCATGCACACTCACACATTCACTCACACACACTCGTGCACACTCACACTCACACACAGGCACACACAGACACAGTCATACACAGACACACAATCACACACATGCACACACAGCTACACACAGTCATACACACTCATGTGTACACACGATCATGCACACTCACACATTCACACACACACTTACACTCACACACAGGCACACATATAGACACAGTCACGTACACTCACGTGCACACACACTCATGCACACTCACACATTCACTCACACACACTCGTGCACACTCACCCAGAGCTTTTGCTCATGTGGGTTGAATCTGGCGTTTCGGCTCTTACTGTGGAGCTGGTTTCCGCCGCCAGGACCCCTAAGGAAGCTTGGGGAGGCCCAGCCCAAACTGGGAGAGCCCCGCTGTAGCCACATCGCCTTGCTGGGGGGGCTGCTAGTCCTAGATCCCCGCTGCCCCGTCACAGGCCTCGTTGCACCAGGGACGGCCCTCCGGCTCGCTGTCCTTGAGGGAGAGCGCGTGTGCCCGGCGTGCAAAGGCCCCCCGAGCTCAGGACTCCTGTCCAGGATGTTCCATACATCGGTACACTGACAGAGATTAATGCTTCTGTGAGCACCAGCCGCATCCCGGAGCTTTGCAGGGCCTCACTGGACGGCCCGCAGCCAGTCACAAGGCCGGGCTACGCCCCCACCCCGGCGGGCAGGCCACGAGCCCAGAGACCTGAAAGCTGAGGAGCGGCACGTGGGGCAGCGGCACGCCAAGCCGGGCTCCCGAGGTCAGGACCCGCCGCCACTCTGCCTCCTGCCTTGGCCCAGGGAGCCCGGCTTGGCCCCGCAGGGGGAGCTCCTGGGCTCAGAGAAAGCGGGGCCCCTCGGGAACACCCAGAAGACCCCTCAGAGTGGCCCAAAGACAGGCCTGGGACACCTGACCGGAGGTTCCCTGCGGCCACGGGCAGTTGGTCCCGCGTGGGCTGGCCTCGTTTCCTCCCTGAAAGGGGTCGCCCAGAGCCCAGAGGTGGGAAGGGCCGAAGCCCCTCTCGTCTGCAGAGACCAAGCGTCGGCTCCCCCGGGCCGGCTTCGGAAGAACCTCCGGGCACAGCTCGCCCTCTGCTGAGCCTCCCAAACGGTGTCCCCTCTGGTCAAGCAGGCCGCCCTTCTAGGTGGGCAGAGGAGCACCGGACGGCCGGCGGGGCCCCTGCGTGGGGAGGGAGGGCGTCCGCTGGGAGGAGAGCACGGCCTAAATGGGGGTGTTTATAATGTTGTGCCCCAAACCCGGAGGGAGGAAGAGGTGTGCCTTCAGGTAAACTGAGGCAGGGGCAGGCGTCTGTTTGCGTGAACCTGGGCCAGGGTTAAAAGGGACAACCCAGCACTCTCCCAGGGTGTTAGCAACTGCCAAGTCACCAGAGCAGGTTCCCAGGGACCCCTCCAAGGTCTCCCTGTCCAGCCCTCCCCCCAGAGCCGGCCAGCCTCTGGACACGCACTTGCCTGGGGGCAGGGACAGCCGTGCCCTGAGGTGCTGGAGCCTGGAGTCCTTCTGTGAGACTTCTCCTCTCCTGCCCAGCCCCTGGGAGGGCCCACTGGCAAAGGTGCCTCCCAGGGTGGGCCTGGCTAGACTCACTCCTAGAACAGTGGCTGCGGCAGGCTCCAGGCTCACCTAGGGAGGGGCCCGCCCAGTGTGGAGCATCCACGGTCAGCGGGCAGAAGGGATGGATGAGAGGCGGCTCCGCCCAGCCGGTCAGTCACCCAAGACCCGGGTTCAGGTCTCGGCTCTGACCCTCCCCAGGCAGGAGAGCCGGGGGTGGGGGGGATCTGTGGCTCCAGCTCGTCCTGCCCAGTTATTGGGGGGAAATATGCAGCCGGGTAACAAGGATGAGCCCGTCCCTCCCCCCGCTGGCAGGGCTGAGTATTTCCTCGGCGTTATCCATTATCAGAACATGAGCTCGGAGCCCCCAGCCACACGCATCAGCCATTAGTTATCTATTGAAGCAAAACTGAAGACGTTTCTGTGTCCTCCTATCAAGCAGCCGTCAGTCCCCTGAGACGAAGCGAGGACGAGGCCAGCGAGCATGGAGGGACGAGCAGTCAGTGGTAGAAATCGGCAGATAACTCTCGGCAGCGCCTTGGCGCTCAGACCCCGCCGGAAGGACAAAGGCCGGCTGATGGCAGCCAACGCCATTTACTCATCCGAGGTAACAAAGCGCGTCTTCCCCAGAGCTCGCTCCGTTTTCTTGGCAAGCCAGAGCAGGCCAGGGGGCTCGAGACCACCTTCCACTTAGCAGAGGGTTTGGCCCGTCTCCTGCCCTTCTGCCCTCCCCAACTCGGGGCCTCGCCATGAAAGGAAGGACCTTCCGCTCCTGTGCAGGCCTCGAGTCTCCCCCCGGCCTCGCTCCCTGGAAGGGTCTCTTCTCTTTGGGGCGTCTCTTCCGCAAACTGGCTCATGTGGTTCTTACAGGGAAGGCTCTCCCCTCCTCGGCTCTGTCCTCTCCACGCTTCCTCTCGGAGGCCCCCAGAGACCGGAGGTGGATCCCTGCCCGTCTGCGCCCATTCCCCGGGAGGAGCCGTCGCCCCGAAAGCAAGGCTGAACTTCTCTGGCAGTTCTCCAGCCTCCGAAGGAGGCTCTTCGAGTGGAACTTGGGAACAGAATGGTGCCACCCCACGGAGGCCGCTGCTGCCGGACTCCGTCCTCGTTGGTGGAGAGCCGTGGCCGCGTCTGCACGAGGCCGGGGTGGACTGACGGGCAGCAGGAAGGGCCGCCCCTCCGGGCTCCTGTGGCCCCCCCAAAGCTGCCCCGTGCCCTTCCTCCCAGCTGGCACTGTAGCAGCTCGGGGAGACGAGAGCTGGGGCTCTCCCTCGGCTGGGCTGTTCCTTCCCTCTGGGAGGGGAGCTGCGCCCGCCTGGATGGGCTGGAGTGTGTGCTCGTGCGCCCCTGCTTCCACGTTCTCCCGGGCTCGGAGGAAGGACTTTCTTTGCTATTTGCAACGTGTGTTCATTGTAGAATCAGTGCAGTGAGTGCCGGGCTTAGAATCAGGAAGGCTCCGCGAGCCGAGTTCAAATCCTGCCTCAGGGCCGATCGCTTTACCCTGCTCGTCTCCGTTTCCTCATCTGTAAAGGGAGCCAGAAAAGGGAATGGCAAGCCCC
This sequence comes from Gracilinanus agilis, assembly GCF_016433145.1. Taxonomy (NCBI): domain Eukaryota; kingdom Metazoa; phylum Chordata; class Mammalia; order Didelphimorphia; family Didelphidae; genus Gracilinanus; species Gracilinanus agilis. The sequence continues at coordinate 3,258 of NW_025389983.1, read as the reverse complement.
CTCCTTTGTCTCTGCCAGCAAAACCCCAAATGGGGCCGGAGGAGCTGGACGCCAAGCCTTGACCTCGAGCGGGGCCCTCCCTCTCCATTAGCAGATGGCAAGCAGGAGCTCGGCTGGCACCGTCCCTTAGACCAGTGAGGCCAGAGGCGGCGCCCTGAAATGTTCTATCCGCTGCGAGACATCATCCCTAATCTGACGAATACAGTGAGGAGGACACAGTACAATGAGACTTCCAAAGAGCTGCCTTAGAAACAGACTGACAGGAGCACCGCCTTTCCTTTGGCCCCTCTTTAAAGCCTTAGACTCGGGGCCGTGAAGGGAGCAGCCGGATCTGATTCAGGCACGGGGTCCCCCCTCTCTAGGGGCGCGAGCAGCCTCTGACCCCTACCTTCTGTCTCCCCCGCTGGCAGGAGGACCAAAGCCTTCCGTGGCGAGGGACGAGACGTGGCCCTTCTGGCTGCCCCACGGCACCTCATGCCGAACAAGAATGGCAGGGCTGGAGGGCCCCCGGAAGGTGCCGCGTCCTAAGAACAAGGCGGGTGTTCTCGGCTCTCTGCCGGGCGCCCAGGAGTTTCCTCGAGGCCACGTGAGAGGAGTGGCGCAGCGCACCGGCGCGGCCCCGGGCCCCGGGGACAGCTCCGAGGGCAGGAAGGCTCTTCCAACAGCACCCCGAAAGGGCCCTCTGGGCTCCCCTGGCCGGGCCCTGCCCATCCCCCCCACAAGAGGTCACTTCCTCCCAGCTCTGCGCCTGCTCCCAAGGCCCGAGGCTCTTGGCTGCCCCTCTGCTCGGATCTCCACAGCAGCCCCCCTACAATGTGAGTCTCGACACTCAGTGCAGTCCCGCAGACGAGGCGGGCCGGGCACAGGGCACAGGGCAGGGCTAGGCCTTTCCTTGTCCCCCCGGAGTCGGAGGTCACCCTGGGCTTCCCGGGCTGCCGAGGCGCAATGGGGGGGGGTCTGGGGCCCCAGAAGCCTTTTTAGGGCCGGCTCTTCCCGGAGAGGCTGGTCAGCCCGGGGAGAGCCATTTCTCCCAGCCCTGCACTGAGTCTCCTTTTGTTCACGCGGGTTCACGAAGCGGACGCTGGGAGAAGGAGCAGGCCCGAGGCCAAAGGCCTCGGTTTACAGTTGAGGAAACGGAGGCGGGTGGGCGTTCGCCGAGATCAAAGGAGACCTGAACACACTCTACGTGCCAGCGGGCAGCCGGGCCATTCTTGCAGGCTCAGAGGGGCACTTGGAGCCGCCTCCTCCCACGTCTGCCACGGCCATGTGGGCGAACTTCAGCCCAGACATGGAGCTGCCACGGAAGGGCCAGGAAGGACCCAAAAGGTGAACGAGAGCCTGGGTCTCGCCTCCGGGAAGCAGCCGGTGCCAGGGCCTCCCTCCCTTGTCTCTGCGGGAGCATGGCCGGGGCTAGAGCAGGAAGCCCGAGGGCTGTCCGGGAGCTGCTGGGGATACTCGTGCCCTGGAGGGAGAGATCTTGGGGCGTCTGGGGAGCCAGGAGGAGCCCCTCCCCGTTCCCGGGCCAGTGAAGGCAGTCTGGAAACCAGGCTGGGGGAGGCGCTTCTCCTCGGCTTCCTTCCTCTTCTTCTCCCTCTTTTCTGCTGGCTTCTCTCTTCTCAGACACGCGGCACGGAAGAGCCAATGGGCTCAGCCCAACATCGCCAGCTCCTGCTCCTCCTGGCAGAAGGGAGAACTGAGGCCGAGAAAGCCCTCTGAGGCCGGGGCCCGTCAGGCAGGTCCCAGGGCAGCAGCACGAGGCTGGGCAGCTCCGGGCCCCGGGAGTCCTGCCAGTCCTGGCCCAGAAGGGGCGACGTGCCCGCGCCACCAGCAGCCATTGATGGGCCTGGCCTGCCCTGGGGAAGGGGACCTGAGCATCCGAGCCGGGCCGGCCTGACCCAGCCTCGGGCCGGGGTCGGCTCAGAGAGTGACCCAAGGCAGGGCCGGCCCGGCTGACCTCAGGCCCGCATGCGTAGAGATGCCGCCTCTCCCCCCGGAGACGGACGTCCATCCCATCAGCAACGCTCGAGTCGGCCCTGTCGGGGACGGCGGCTCTTTGGGGTCTTTGTCTCGGAGGGGCTGAACCCCTTTTCTCTCCCTGAACCGTGGCGAATCCTGCCTAAGCGAGAGCCCGCGGACTGCGAGGCTTCGCCGGGGAAGTCCCAGCTCGGTCGCTTTTGGTCCGGGGCTTTCGGAGCTCTCGAGGCGACGTCTCCAGGATCCCCGAAGCAGGGAGCAGCAGGCGGTCCGAGCGGCTCGGCTTCCTCCGGCACGACGTCCAGCGTTCGGTGCCGTCCACCAGCCGTGCCGAGGCTTTTGTCCGGCTCAGCTAGTCTCCACCTGGCAAAGGCCGGCGGCTTGTTGCTCCAAACCGCCCCAAAGGGGTCGCTTTTTTGGTTTTTAACCAGCGGCTTCCTGGGAAATTCTTCATTGGGAAGAACTTGCAGCGGGTTCGAAACGTGTGCGTGAGAAGCGGAAGGCTCGAGCGCGTGTGCGGGGACCCGCCGTCCAGGCTTCGGTGCCGTCCAGGCTTCGGTTCTCACGTCTCGCTGGTCGTGCTGGTCTCGGGCCGTCACTGGCCAGCCTCTCCGGCCCGGGGTTCCACGTCAGCGCCGATGGCGGAGACGCCGTTTCACATCGCTGGGGATCCGGAGGTCCTCGTCGTCTCTCCCTGCCAACGTGGCTGGCGGAGGGCTGGCGGGGCGCGTGGCCGCGTCCCCGACGCTCCCAGGACGAAGCTCTCATCCCTCTGCGGGTTCTTTGCCGGCCCTGTTCCTCTTGGGGGGCCGCTTTGGCCGCAGCTCCTCGAGGTCGTCCAGAAGGGCCCCCCCAGCAGCGCCGGCGCCCACAAAGTGGAGGAGTCCTCGAGGGGCCCCACCGTCCCTCCGAGTGGGGGCTCGCCCGGCCCTCCCGGGAGGCTATTTCCAAGGTCTGGGCCGCCCCTTGGCAGGTGGTCATCGGGTTCTCTTGTTTTTCTTTTCGGGCCTGGAAAAAAGGCCGAGATTGTGCTCCCAGGCGCTTGGGCAGGCCCTCCCTCGGGGTCCAGCCACCGGCCTCCGGCAGCCACGCCAGGGAAGGCCTCTGGAAGGCCGGGTGGGTGTCCCGGGGGGGGGGGGGGGGCGCGGTGGAGGAGGCGCCCCCGGACCAAGAGCCGGAGATCCCCGGGACGCGATGGAGTGACCCAGGAAGGAGGCGAGGCGGCTGCGGGCGGATGGGGACCCCCGACGGGAAGAGGGAGGTCGTGCGCAGAGGATCTGGGAA
>NW_025389982.1:0-5921 GCF_016433145.1 Gracilinanus agilis | reverse complement strand
CATTAGAAATAGTTAGGATTAGACACATTAAATATTGATATCTCCTAAGATCCATATTTAAGAAAACACTACTAAGAACTGGAGTAGACTATCAATCATATCTAAAGCTATGCATAAAAAATACAGTAAGATTAGTATTGATTTTGCTTCTAGAAAATCAAAGATTTAAATATATATGAAGAACATTTTATAGATTTTGTATTTAAGGGAAAATCTGTATAACATTTGTCAATAAATAGAACATTGGTCTACTTAACTAGATGAAAAGAGTGCCCTAATAAAAATGGTTGAGGTGGGGGGTGGGCTCAAGAGAGAAGCACCAGCAACTGGTAATATCCTTAATGATCAATCTATCCAAAAATATTTATTAAGCATCCATCTACCATATGTCAGACACTATGATAATTACTTGGTATACAAAAAGAAGCAATAAATAGTGTCTAGCCTCAAGGAGCTTGAAATTCAATGGGGGAATCAACATGCAAATAAATACATACAAATCAAGCTATCTATAGCATAAATAATTTTTAAAAGAAAGAGATTAGAATTAAGAGATATTATAGAAAGCCTCCAATCAAAGATGGTTTGTGGTTAGGACTTAAAAGAAGCTTGGAAAGTCAATAGGTAGAATGGAGGAGTGAAAGCATTTCAGGTATGGGAAACAAAATATTTAGAGCTGAGACTGAGTGTCTTTTTTGTGGAACAGCGAAGAGACCAGAGTTACTGAATTAAAGAATACAAGTTGGGGAATAAAGTGTAAAAAATAACTGGAAAGGTAGGAATGGGTCAATATATGAAGGAATCTGAATACTGAACAGAACATTTTGTAATTGCTTCAAGAGCCATTAGGAATTCATTTCAGTTTACTTTCATTACTTTCATTTCTCTTCCCCATTTTCCTCTGCCTCTCTTAATTGTTTTTTGAAGTCTTTTTTGAACTCTTCCAGAATCTATGTCCAATCCATATTTTTCTTTTGGACTCTGTGCGTATTTGCTTTGTTTTCACTGTCTCTTTCTGTGTCTGTACCTTGTTCTTTTTCTCTATAAAAATTCTTTAGAGTTAGGTTTTTGTTGTTTTTTGCTCATTTTTCCTACCTTTTTATAGGTAGGCTTTGTTTTCTGTGAAGTTAGGGTACCCTCTTAAACTTCAGTCCTTCCTTGATGCTACCTTTAGCTTTTCTTCCTGGGTTTCTGCCAGTTTCATTTTTTTCCAATAAGGCATGATGGCCTGAGGTCTGAGAACTCTGAGAGCCACCTTCCACTGCTGGTTCAATTAATTAATCCTTGAGATGCTGATAGCTTAGAGACTTGCCTCAGACTTGAGCATGAGCTTTTGGTCTTACTCTTAGTTTGATCAGGTCAGAAACTGCTCAAATTCTATCCTCAGGCTTAGGTGCAAGTTTTTGGTCTCACCTTGTACTTGATCTTATCAGGTACACAGTTTATTGTCCTGTCCTGGAGCTCCACCCTGAGCCTCTGGCAGAAAAATATCTGAAACCACTTAGAGTCCACCAACTACCACAAACTAGGATCTATGTTCTCACCCCAACACCAGACTGAGACTCCTGGCTTCACCCTGGGAACATGCAAATCAGCCCACTTCAGCACATACCACTCTGGGCTGGAATTCCCTACAGGTTAAGAATTTCAAGGGGTGTGGGTTAGTTGGACCTATTATTTTGTCCAGGCAGGGTCTCAGGGTCTGAATGTTGTCTTTGGCTTAGGTTATGCTCCTGGAACAGCAGATGTGTGTGTGGGAGGGGACAGGGAAGGGGAGAGGTGACTTGCTCTTGGCTTGTTCTTCACTCCTTGTTATAGGCTTCTAATGACTATACTCCCCTCACCTCAGTGCCCCAGATGTTCTCTGTCTACCTTTTGGGTTTTTTCTTTTCTTGAAAGTTCTTTCACTCTGTCTTCTTATTGATTTTCTCTCCCACATTCATTTTATGGCATTATTTTAATATTGGTTAAAGAGGATTCTCATGGCAACTCTGACCTTTTTCTACTTTACTCTGCCATCTTGGATACACCCCAGAAAATCTCCTGGAGTTTACTAAGTAGGATAGTAATATGATTAGACCTGAATTTTAGAAAAATCACTTTATTGCCTGAATGGAAAATTTCTTAGAGTGGGAAGAGATTTGAGGCTAGCAGTCCCACCTTCCCCACCCAGGCTTTTGCAGTGATAAAGGAGTGAGATAATGAGGGCTTGAACTAGAGTGATAGTAGTGTCAAAAGAAAGAAGGGGGATATATTCTAGAGATGTTGAAAAGGTAAAATTGGCCAGCTTTAGCAAAGTATGGATATATGAGGATGAAAGATAATGAGGAAACCAGGATGATTACTAGGTTGTGAGATGAAGGGACTGGAAGGATGGTGCTTCCCACCATAGTCATAATGAATATTTTAAAGAGAAAGATAATAAATTTGGTTTGGGATATGTTGAGTTTAAGATATTTATTAGATATCCAGTTTGATATAACTGAAAGGCATTTAGAAATATAAGTATGGAGAAAGAGATTGAGACAGAGCAGGTTGATCTGAGAAACATTAGCAGAACAATGGTAATTTTATCCATTGGAGCTGATGGCAGCAACAAATAGAACAGAAGAAGGCTCAAGAAACAACCCTGAGGGACATCTATAGTTGGAAGATGATCCATAGAAAAAGACACAGAATGAACAGTTACATAGGTAGGAGGAAAACAAGGAGAGAATGGTGCCTGAAAATTTGAAAAGAGGAGAGTTATCAAGGAAAGCAATCAACAGAATCAAAGGCAGCAATGAGTATTTCAGCATCTTCTTCCTCTGAGGCTTCCTGCAAGTATTAGATCAAAAGTAAAGAAAGAAAGCATTAGGATTTTGTCTCTAAATCACTCACTAAACTGTGTTTGCAAGAATAAACTCTGGAAGAAGCAGGCCTAGGTGAAACTTTTGTGTGATAGACAGGTATCTTTGACAATGTGATGCTATTAAACAATTTCCCTACTCATGCTGCATTTCTGTGCCCCTCAAAAATGTTTTGTGAGGGAATGCTTTATGATGAGCTGCCTGAGGACATGAGCATAGGGAATGCTCAGAGATCTGAGTTCTATGTCAAGAGATCATTCATATAAACTTGACATCACCTTTGGAAGCAGTCAGAAGACCACATGAGATCAATGAACTAAAGTTTGATCATGATAAATTAAAGATAGTAAAAACTCACTAATTACAGGAAGGTGGAGATTTATTATAATTAGTGAGTGTGAATAATGAAATTGGCAGGGGGGGTTAAATGCAATTTTAAAGACATTTAAGTACAAGTAATTTACTCTCTTGAAGGGTAGCAAAATTAAAAGACATTATTACACTTCAGACAACTAAAATGATTTATTACAAGATAGAATCACTGAAAAAATAACCAATGAGGTCAGCAATTTAAATTACTTAAAATTAAAGATTTGCCTTTTTGAAATTGCTTTGGGAATATTTTTGTTTAAAGAACAGAAGGCCACATACAAAGGATTCAAGGGTAAATATTAGCATTTACTAAGATATAATTTGGTTCAAAACCACTTAACACATGTGAAAAATCCATGTTGAGAAAAAAGTAACAGAGAGCTAGACAATTAAAAATTATCAATGGATGGAACAGACTTGGTGGCTTCACTATGAAGTTGGCTTATTTTACAATTAATTTACTAAATACTTAATGGAAACAACCACAATGAATACCATAAATATTATTTATAATTGCTTTGAAATTTTCTGAAAATAGATAAATCAAATGTTATTTTGGTGCTTATCTCAAGCTGCATTTCTCCTGAAATATTTGGACAATCTGTGAATGGAGAGGTAGTTTGGTTTGAGGATAGGAGTGGGAAGAGGAAAGGGATTATTTGGAGAAGAATGTTTTGAATGCACGAGAGAAATTGTTCTGTACTCTCTAGGATTTTAATAAGAATGCATTTATATAATTACGAGTTCCAGAGCTATGACTTTCCTTGGTCAATTCTTAAATACCTATGTCATATATTGGGGTAATTGAGGCTCAGAATAGAAAAATAACTTACCTCAAATAGAATTATTACCTCACCCCAGTTTAGTTTTATATATCCAGCAGCAGCACTAAACTTTAAGTCAACTATAGCAAAAATAATACCTCAGTTTACTAGAGGTTTTAAGTTTTAAAAGGCAATTTTGATATTTTATTTTTTTCTTCACCTACATTTTCCAGTGTGCCCCTTCCAATCACCCCATCCCCACCAAAGAACTTACCATTGTCATAAAGAATAAATGAGAGTAGAAAACAAGACACAAATTTAGTAAAACTAATGAATATAGAAAAATGACATTATTTTGTTGCATTCCATAGCCAGCAACATATCTTTATGGGAAAAAACAAAGATAACCTCTGATTTCTTTCTTTTGAGGCCATGTTTGATTGTTATAAGTTCACATCATTCTTTTTTATTGCTTTGTTATTCATTGAATTTAAATTATTGCATTTATCTGATAAATTGTTTTCCTTTTTCTGCATCCTTTACTTTATAATAATTCATGTCATCCTACCCTTATCTATATTTATCATTTCTTAAAACCCAGTGATATTCCATTAGATTCAAGCACTACATCTTGTTTAATCATTAACCAAAATGATAGCAATCTAAAATATAAATCCTCTTGAAAAATTTAAATGGCTATATAAATGTTATCATCATCATCATCACTTTCCCCTTTATTTGGTCACTAAAAAATGGAGCTTCTTAGAACTATCCTGTATTTTCAGTAGTAATGGTATCTCCATAAAAAATGATTCTGTGATTACATTGCAAATAAGTGAAAAAGCCTGGACTACAACTTGGGTCTTCTGAAACAGCAACAAATGATCTTTCCCCTCTACTACCAAATCTTGCAAATAGACTAAAAGTCACTGGGATTCCATATTCCACCTTAACAACAGAATGATACATAAATAAGCATTGTACAAATATAGTGTCTCCAATGTTTTTCCTCCTGATTTGTGTTAACAGTTCCTCACTTTCCTACCAAATCTATATAGGTTACTATTTTTCTCTTTAAAACTCTGTGCCTACATTCTTGTTCAAAAACTGTTGCATTGCTAGTGCTCTCTTACCTTGACAATGGACTATAGGACACTTGGTTCACTGAAACTCATTGTAAATGGATATTTTTGCTTGCAAGAGTTAATGAGGACTACTAAGCAAATGGAATTTAGAGAAAGTGCTAGCTAAGTATAAGCATTCTAGTTTGCCAAGATCTCCTCTGTTGATTAAAATATAATTCTCAAAGATGTGAAACTCAGATATCTAAATAAACATACAGGAATTAATTTCTATATTTGGGGTCTAGCTTGAAACTAGATCCTACAGTCTTCCCATACTTAAATGGATTAGAGAAAGATGTTTTCTCATCCAACTCATATTTAGAGTCTGAAAGAAATACAATACTGTGCTTTAGCACTCCTTCCCTCTTTAGCTACCAAGGAGAGGCTTCCTAACTCAAGATCAAAGACAATGATATTTTACTTTGAAAGTGACTAGAGAGTGTCAGAAAGGTAGAGTGAACTTAGAAGAGATTTATGTACCAAAGTCATGACATTGTGGTTTAATTAAATTAAATATTAAGTTCATGGTGAGGTTCATCTTTGCTATGAGGAAGCTCTCCTCCCTACCCACAAACACAAACACACATATACAGCTTGTAAGTAACATTATATATATTTTAGCATTCTATGTTCTATGCTTTATGCAAGGGTTGGTAGGAGTATCTCTAGCCTCTTTCAAGAAAAAGACAGTTTAATCACAAAGGACCTGCCATGTTCACAAGAGAAAATAATTTATAATGCCATTCTCTCTCTCTCTCTCTCTCTCTCTCTCTCTCTCTCTCTCTGTCTCTGTGTGTGTGTGTGTGTGTGTG
>NW_025389981.1:0-8688 GCF_016433145.1 Gracilinanus agilis | reverse complement strand
GAAAGTGTACTCTCTACCCAAAGAACAGAGCCCCCACTTTTAAGGAAAAAGTCTGGGGAAATGAGGAAATATAAACCATTGAATATTTTTCGGTAGACAAAGAGCAATGCACAGACACAAGGTCACCGTGAAAGCAAATGAAATGCAGCCAAAGCTTCAGAGAAAAATATGAATTGGTCTCAGAATCTAAATGAGCTCAAAAATATTTTCAAAAATCAATTAAGAAAGTCAGAAGAGGAGTCCCAAACAAAGTTCCGGGTTAAGATGGCAGTAGAGTAAAAAGCAGCTCCTTAACCTCTCCTAACCGAAGCATATAGTACTCCTCAAAGGGACATAAAAACAAATCCAGACGAACAAAGGTACCCCACAACAGGGTGCAGCATTGAAGGTACGTGGAATCGGGGCATTTCAACGCTATAAAGGGGTGAAACATTTCTCACTAGAGCATGAGCTGAACAACCCCCTCCCACACCTCACACCACCTACAGTGCCAAAGCCAGCACACAAGAGTTAAAGTAGGTTTGGGGCACCCATTAAGTCATTGGCAGCTCTAGGACGAGTTCCTGAGAGCAGCGAGACTTGGGAACCCAAGAGGCTAAAGAACGCATGGACTATGAACATAGACCTTGAGCTCCGGCATGGGTGAAATCATTGCCATAGGCACGGCCAATGATCTTGAGTGCAGGCTTGGACCTCTAGTGGGGGACCCTGTGAAGACGGGAGCACGGCTGTGGAAGCAATGCCTTGAGACTGTTGAAGGAGCCTTGGGCAGAGGGGCAGGCGGGGGGACCACCAGGAAGCTTAACTCCGAGAACAACAAGACCTGAGACCTCGGAAACCTAGAGAGAGCAGACAGACCCTGAGTGTGAGGATAAAGCAGAGAAGGTGCTGAGCTAACAATGGCAAGCCAAAATTAGGAACCCCAGAAGAGAAAGATCATCAAGAAGAAATCTGTAACACTCGACAACTTTTACATAGAGAAAATCCAGACAACAGAGCAAATAGCAGAGGAGAACAAACAAGTAATTATATCCAAACCTTCCCAAAATAATGAAAACTGGTCACAAGCTATTGAAGAGTTCAAATATGAGATGATGAGAAAGATGGAAGAGATCTTGCAAGAAAATAACAGTTTTAAAAGGCAGAATTTTGCAACTGGAAAGTGAGATTCACATTCCCCAAATGATAAGTGGGCAAGAGAAATGAATAGGCAATTTTCTGATAAAGAAATCAAAACTATCAATAAGCACATGAGAAAGTGTTCTAAATCTCTAATAATTAGAGAAATGCAAATCAAAACAACTCTGAGGAATCACCTCACACTAGCAGATTGGCTAAAATGAAAGAAAGGGAGAGTATTGAATGCTGCAGAGGATGTGGCAAAATTGGGACATTAATGCATTGCTGGTTGAGTTGTGAACTGATCCAACCATTCTGGATGGCAATTTGGAACTATGATCAAAGGGCTATAAAAGACTGCCTGCCCTTTGATCCAGCCATACCATTGTTGGGTTTGTACCCCAAAGAGATCATAGATAAACAGACTTATACGAAAATATTTATAGCTGCTCTTTTTGTGGTGGCAAAAAAGTGGAAAAGGAGGGTATGTCCTTCAATTGGGGAATGGCTGAAGAAATTGTGGTATATGCTGGTGATGGAATACTATTGTGCTAAAAGGAATAATAAACTGGAGGAGTTCCAGGTGAATTGGAAAGACCTCCAGGAACAGATGCAGAGAGAAAGGAGCAGAGCCAGAAGAACACTGTACATAGAGACTGATATAGTGTGGTAAAATAGAATGTGATGGACTTCTGTACTAGCAGCCATACAATGACCCAGGACAGTTGTGAGGAACTTATGGTAAAGAATGCTACAGACATTCAGAGGAAGAACTGCAGGAGGGGAAACATAGAAGAAAAACAAGTGCTTGAATGCATGGGTTGAGGCAGACATAATTGGGGATGTAGACTCGAAACTACCACACCAATGCAACTATCAACAATTTGGAAATAGGTCTTGATCAACAACACATGTTAAATCCAGTGGAAATGTGCATTGGTCATGGGTGGGAGGAGTGCAGGGGCTGAAGGGGAAAGTAGGAGCATGAATCATGTAAATATGTTAAAAATAAATATGAATAAATGTTTAAAAAAAGTCAGAAGAAAAACAAAGAAGAGAATTGAAAGCAATATAATAAGAAATGGGCCAAATGAAAAAGGAGGTTCAAAAGGTCATGAAAGGAAATCATTCTATAAAAATTAGGATTTGGTTCCTAGCAGCTAATCACTTCAGGATACATCAAGTAGCAATAAAACAAAATCAAAAGAAAAAAAAAGAAACTAGAAGAAATTCATTGAAAAAAAAAGAACTAACCTGGAGAATAGATTTAAGAATTATTGGAATATCTGAAAGTTTGGTTAAAACCACAACAACAACAACTTGGCTACTCTCAGCAATGCAATGAACAGGTACAATCTTGAAGACTTATGATGAGATTGCTATCTACTTCCAGAGAAAGAACTGTTGGAGTCATTTTTCACACCAATGTGTGTTTATGATTTTATTTTGAGTTTCTGATGATGTAAAAGTGTACTCTTACAACAATGACCAATATGCTAGTGTGTTTTACATGATAATAAAAATATTTTTTTTTAAATTAGGAAAACCCGTGGCAGAATATCTAACAGACACTGTGGCTAGAACACCAGACCTGGAGACAGCAAGACCTAGTTTCAAATCTGGCCTCAGACACTTTCTTGTTGTGTCACCTTGGGCAATTCACCTAACCCTGTTGCCCTAGCCCGTGCCCTCTGTCTTAGAGTTTTTATTAGCATAGAAGATAAGGGTTTTTTAAAAATGTCTCTCAGTGTATAATAACATTATTCCCTGTAAATTCTTCTAATTCCCCAGTATGCTAGGAAGTCAAAAAAACTAAAATTCATAAGATCTATGGCAAAAAAAAGGTAGAATTATGTTGTCTGCTTCTTGGTACCTCTCTCTCAGAATTTCTACTTCACCTGTGGAGGTGAAAATTCTACAGTCACTTCATTCCATTTGGTCCTCCTTTAGCACCACATTCCACATCCAGCTCTACATATTTTCTCCCTCATGTCTATATCTTTTGCTTCCATATCTAACCACATTCTAGGTGAACATTTTATAATTAAGATTTAAAAAGCACTTCACATATTCATCTAATGTGCAAATAGAATTATAGAATAGATATCTTCGATCAGTAACTATATAAGAAGCAAGCAAAATGTGCTAGTTACTATTCTAGGTGCTAGCAATATAAATAGAAAGAATAAAACAATCTATTTTCTTAAGAAACTTAAATTCTAATGTGGATGACAATAAGTATCCGTTTAAGTTGATTTATCACATTTCTGAGGTTACTTCCCCAAGTCCTACTCCCATTGGTGGGCTGGGTCTCCAAAGGCATTGCTACTTCTCTCATAATCCCTAGAGGTAAGCCTGAAGGGTAGTGTTTCTAATAATATCATTCACAAGCCTTTATCCAATGTGTTCAACAAATCAGAATTAATTAGCTTTTAGAAAGAGTTATATACTAATTTGATAGAGTACAGATAATAGTACAAAACATTTTCTGCCCCTCTTCTCCAAAAGTGTTTGGAGATATATTCTCCCACAATTGTGCACAAGAAGAAAAGGGGAGTTCAAACTTGGAGACCATATGGAGAAAAGAACTCACAGTTCATCAAGAAAGAAGTGGTTGAAACTATCCTTTAAAAATATAGAAATCATCAAATTATTTGATTTGTAAAAAACCCTAGACAACAGAAAGAAAAGAAAAATGTGCAACTTTTAAGAAGAGCTTAATACTGAAATCAATCCTCTCATGTTTTTAAAGACGTGCTTAATAGAAGTGTTCAATCTCAGGTAAAGGGGGGTAAAAAATAATAATTATGACAGCAAAGTGGAGTGATTATTCATCTACTATAAGTTGTTTAGTCATTCCCTAGTCAACGAGCTTACATTTTATATCTAGGTCTTTATTACCATGAAAAAGTGTTGCTTTGATGCTTGGAGATATACATAGCACTTTTATTTCTATATTTTACCTACTTAGGATAGCATGACTCATAATTGGATCTTGGAGTGAAATGAAAAATATTGTACTAACTTTCTTCACATAATTCCAATTCACTCTCCAGAATACTTAGAAAAATTCACAACTCTACCAATCATGTATCAGTATGTCTATTTTTTCTTAGTATGCAGTACTTATCACCACCCCTAAATAGCATCCAAAATTGAGTACTCTCATCATTTGTCAATATTACCAGTTTGTTGAGTGGATGTGAAACCTCAAAATTGTTTTTTATTATTATTATTAGGGATTTTGAGCAGAATTTTAATATAGATCTATAGGTTGAGTACATCCAATAATTCTCTTAAAATATTACAATTTTATACATTCCTCTTCAGGAATATATGGTTAATAAATGTGAAATTACTTTCAGAAGTTCATAGTGAGAATAGACTTAGGAAATATGTTAGGTTTGTTATAAAAAAAATGTAGAGAGATGTATAGATGTATAGAGAGGAGAGGGAGGATAACCTAAACTGGATACTACCACTTGTAATTGTGTGACAGCAGTGGAGTCCAGATAGGTGGCTAGGGCAAGATCAACTGAGGCTTGTCCTAGCTAGATGATATGACACCTCCCTCCTTCATAAGTGTCCAGGCAGGATCCTTCAAGTCAATGGATGGTATCCCTTCAGGTCCCACCTGGGGTTGATTGATAGTGTATAATGGTCTCTATTAGCTTGGTAACAGTTTGTCTGACTGCATATCTCTCTTCCCAGAGAAGCTATGAAATAACCACTCCAGGAAGGTACTTAAAAGTCTTTAACTGTATTTAGCAAAGATGGGATATTGGGAATGGGTAGAAGAATTGGGAAACCCTAATTAATTTGGTGATAATAAACCCTCAGAGCTGTAGGCAGGTAATTGAGTCTGGTTGGTGAGTTTCTCTGGTCCAGCCTGGCCACAGCTAAACCAGAGTAGGCAAACTGCTGCTTGATGTCTTTTCAGCTTCTTCTTCTTTCTGCTAGCTGTTATGCCTAACCAGTCTTCAGGATATCCACCCTTTCCACCCACTTCTTCTCTTACCCACTTCCCGGATCCCTCTCAGGCCCTGGGAAACCTACATAACTATAGGTGATTGATTTCCTAATATCTAGAGGCAGTAGAATCAGAAGAGTGATGGTCTGGGTACAGGTTGTAGATGTTATCAGGTTTAAGTCAGGAGGATCTTGCAAGGTTGAGCCAAGTAAGGCTCAATTCCAAAAGACCAGGATCCACAGATCTCCAGTAGAAGGGAAGGAAAGGAAACTTCCCAGCTGTGTGACCCTGGGCAAGTCTCTTGACCCCCATTGCCCACCCTTACCACTCTTCTACCACCAAGGAGCCAATACACAGAAGTTAAGGGTTTAAAAAAAAGATTATTAAAAAACAAAACAAAACAAAACATTCTTGACTATGTTTATGTCTGAACTTCTTGAAGGTCTCAAAAAGCCTCTAAGCTCCTTGGAATAATGCTTTGTAATACATAAAATAAAATATAAAGAATTTAAAGGAAATTAATTATACTAAAATATAATTTTTAATTTTTTAAGAGATCATGGACTCTAGAGATAATCTCATATAGACATATTGTAATTTGTCAATGTCTTCCATAAACTATGACAACCAGAATTTAACATAACATTCAAGATGTGATATGATTACAGTGGAGAATAGCATAATGATCACTTCTTTCAATATAGACACTGTTGTCATTAATTTATTTCAGTTGTCTAATTCTTCCTGATTCCATTTTTTTTAATGTGCTAGAATGTTTTGCCTTTTACCTCTCCACTTCATTTTAGAGATGAAGAACTGAGGCAAATGAGGATAAGTGATTTGCCCAGGATCATATATCTGGAAGTTTATGATGCCAGATCTGAATTTAGGAAGATGTTGTCTTTACTCTAGTTCAAGCACTCTATCCACTGCATCACATGCCTACTCCATTATAGACTCTATTTCTCTGTTAATTTATCTTGATATGGAATTGTTCTTTTTTATTGTCATGTCCAAATCGCTATGAGGTTTCATTTTCCTAAATTCAGAAGGCCTTTTTTCAAAAAATAGTTGTCTAGCTATGTTTTTCCCTTCCAATACGGGATAAGTAAATTATTTGTATCCAAGTGATGAATTTTGTATTTTTCCTCATAAAAATTAGTTATTTTAGATTTTGACCACTATTTTAGCCTGTTGGACTATCCTACTGTGATACAATGATTTATTTCACTATACCACAATACTTCTTATAACTTTGTCTAAAGAAATAGAAAACAGAATTAAAGTAACTTATTTTAGATTCTCAGTATAAATGTTTACATATTCCTCTTTGTCTGAATTCTAGAGGACTGAGAATGAATTATAACTGAGACTTTAAAAATATATAATACTCTACTTTCTATTAGTATTGAGAATGTTTATATATATATATATGCATATATATATATATGTTTTCCATTATGCAACTTCCTATTGCAGAGACACATTGAAATGGAAGGGAAAGTAGGATGGTATAACTGAAACATTCCTGGGCTGAAAGTCAGAGGTTCTGGGTTTAAATTCTATTTCTCTCACTTACATGTGCGAAAGTAGCAAGTAATTTAAACTCTCATCTTCAGTTTCTTTATGAGGAGATGCAAAAGGTTATATAAATTACTTTTAAAATCCCTTCTAGCTCCCAATCTATGATATTAAAAGAGGAACATTGATAAATTTATAGATATTATAAAATTAATTTTAATATTAAACTCAAACACTCTCTATTGTCCTAGATATTTAGGAATTGAATATTTGATGATACCAAATTTTATATTATAGTTAGACACTGAATTATTGAGCATTAGATCTGGAAAAGAACTGAGAGATTATATAGTCTAAACCTTTGCAGTAAAATAAGTTACCCAAACCATTTATAAATGACAGAACCTGGTTACACACCTCAGTCTACAGACTTCCAGAAAAATGCTTTTACCACTGCTTTTAATTGATCATATTATATACATAAGAGCAACAATTTTTAGTCAATTAGAGATGTTTAACAACATAATGGACTCTTTGTCAAGGCAGTGTCCAGGGAAGAGGTAGAAGACTATTTGTCAATATTTCTTTTAGAAATGCTAGAGTTGTGAGGAAACTTTAAAACACATAGCCTTATAATTCATAACATAGAATATAAACATAGAGAAGGAACCCTAAGAATCCTTTTAGAGGATTTTAGTACAACATTATCATTTTTTTCATTTTTATTTTTTTAAACATTTATTAATATTCATTTTTAACATGGTTACATGATTCATGCTCCTACTTTCCCCTTCACCCCCCGCACTCCCCTGACCCTTGGCCGATGCACATTTCCACTGGTTTTGTCATTTGTCCTTGTTCAAGACCTATTTCCAAATTGTTGGTAGTTGCATTGGTGTGGTAGTTTCGAGTCCACACCCTCAATCATGTCCACCCCGACCCATGCGTTCAAGCAGTTGTTTTTCTTATATGTTTCCTCTCCTGCAGTCCTTCCTCTGAATGTGGGCAGTGTTCTTTACCATAGATCCCTCAGAATTGTCCTGGGTCATTGCATTGCTGCTGGTACAGAGATCCATTACATTCAATTTTACCATAGTATATCAGTCTCTGTGTACAATGTTCTTCTGGCTCTGTTCCTTTTGCTCTGCATCTGTTCCTGGAGGTCTCTCCAGTTCGCCTGGAACTCCTCCAGTTTATTATTCCTTTTAGCACAATAGTATTCCATCACCCGCATATACCCCGGTTTGTTCAGCCACTCTTCAATTGAAGGACATACCCTCCTTTTCCAGTTTGTTGCCACCACAAAAAGCGCAGCTATAAATATTTTCATACAAGTCTGTTTATCTATCATCTCTTTGGGGTACAAACCCAACAATGGTATGGCTGGATCAAAGGGCAGGCATTCTTTTATAGCACTTTGAGCATGATTCCAAATTGCCAGCCAGAATGGCTGGATCAGTTCACAGCTCCACCAGCAATGCATTAACGTCCCAATTTTGCCACATCCCCTCCAACATTCATTACTCTCCCCTTCTTTCATTTTAGCCAATCTGCTAGGTGTGAGGTGGTACTTCAGAGTTGTTTTGATTTGCATTTCTCTAATTATTAGAGATTTAGAACATTTTCTCATGTGCTTATTGATACTTTTGATTTCTTTATGTGAAAATTGCCTATTCATGTCTCTTGCCCATTTATCGATTGGGGAATGGCTTGATTTTTTATACAATTGCTTTAACTCCTTGTATATTTGAGTAATTAGACCCCTGTCAGAGTTTTTCATTATAAAGATTTTTTTCCCAATTTGTTGTTTCCCTTCTGATTTTGACTACAATGTTTTTGTTTGTACAAAAACTTTTTAGTTTAATATAATCAAAACTATTTAATTTACATTTTGTAATTTTCTCTAACTCTTGCTTGGTTTTAAAGTCTTTCCTTTCCCAGAGATCTGACAAGTATACTATTCTGTGTTCACTTAACTTGTTTATAGTTTCCTTCTTTATATTCAAGTCGTTCACCCATTCTGAATTTAACTTGGCGTAGGGTGTGAGATGTTGATCTAGACCTAATCTCTCCCATAT
>NW_025389980.1:0-9427 GCF_016433145.1 Gracilinanus agilis | reverse complement strand
CAGAGGTGTATCTGTTTAAATTGATCAAAAATATTTTTTAGGTTTAAAGTTATCATAAATGGTTTTTCATCTCAGTGTATTAAAATTAACTAACTTCATTATTACATTTCACCCCCTGCTCTTGAAAATAGATAAGCAGCCTACTTGTCAAAAGGCTTTCTTTAAGGTTTATAGTGCTTAAAAGGTTTCAAATCTTGTAATTGAAAATAGACCCTGTAATACTACATGCTTTATGATATTCCTTTAAGTATGATTTTTATGTAAACTGTTGCTAAAACATGTGCTTTAAGTGTTGTTTGAATGTAAGCAAAAGCTCATTGTAAACCTGACTGTACCATGGGTTTTGTTCAATACTCAGTAGTTACCTCAGTTTACCAATTTGTACTATGAACTGAATCTTATAATGAGCACTATGCTAAAGTTACAGTGTCTCAATTCTTGGGAGTTATTGATTAGCATTTGAAGGGATACCAAATGGTATGTTTGTTTTTGTGATGGTAATAGAGAGTCAGAGAAAGTGAAGAGGTAAGGTGTGTTGTGTTTGAATACAGAAGAAAGAGAGACTTGGATGTCCTGAGTATGCAGATTCCTGATGGGTAAATGGAAGTTGTGTTCTGCTTTTTAAGCAGAGGGTTTGAGGGAAAAAGAGAGAGGAAGAAGGAGAGAGAAGGAGAGATGAAAAAGAACAGATAGGGAGGTGAAAGAGAATAGATAGATGTTCTACTCTTTTAAATGGATCCCTGACCTAGGGATAATTTCTAAAGTTAGTTTATATGGTGTTGGGAAAATCATAAATAGTTCTGGAATATCTCTTGAAAGTTACACTGAAGAGATTCCTGTATGGCTTGTCTTAGTCTTTCAGATGGTCCAGATACAGGAGATGATACAGCCCTGATTTATATTTACTGTGGAGCTACTCAGTCCAGCACTCCTGTTCCTTAATTCAGGTTTTGTGACTAAAGTGTGATATGTTAATTATTGCCAAAATATGTAAGAATAACTGAGTGATCAGCCTGGTAGGGATGTGAAAGGCTTGTTTGAGGGTATGGAAATTGTTTCCAGAATGCTGCTTAGCAGAATTTCTCTGAGCTGTAATGGGAAAGACTTGTCTTTTAAGGAAGGAAAAGGCTTCTGGGATCCAGTAGTGATATAGTGCAAAAGACAGAGAATATTCTGTGATGGTTAGAGAGGCAATTCTAGGGCTCAACTTGGACTGGACCTCTTCTGACCATCTAGGCTACTAATGCTTGAGTGACACAAGGATGGCATGAGCCAGTGACAGCTTTAGCCTACACATGGAGCCCCTCACTATGTGTCCCTTGGGACATGAGGAAATGCTTTCCTATCTGCCTTCCCTTTTTGGAGCAAGTTCCCATAATCAGCACTTAATGCAAATTGTAAATTAATGTTTCCATCTCCCCAAACAACCTATTAGGTTAATAACTGAAAATTGTCAAATTGTTAGGGAACACACTTTGAGAAGTAGGTGAAGTTTAGTGATAGATGACTTGTAGCTTGAAGCCTTAATTTACCATAACTAAAGTGGGATTTTGAGCTTGGAAATATAAACCAAAACTTTCTGGATTTCCTACAGGATCTGGGATAAAGAAATTTATCTGTAAAATATTGTTATTCAAGTAGTTATAGATGCCATATTAATGTGGGCCTTATGAAAGGATATTTTTTTAACAGAAACATCACATGCCAACTCTGCAAACAACTTAGGGATCAAATTTCCTAAAAAGTTTAATTCCTGTCAAAGGATGATTTCTGGGGATAAAATCTGTTGGCTAAGATACCCAAATGTTAATGTTTAATATCAGTTTCTATTGTGCTAATTTTCTTTCTTTGTATCTGGTGTTCTAGTATTTGCCCTAGTCCTAGGTTCTATACTTATGCCTTAGGGATGGATGCTCCCCCTTGTGACCTGTCTGTCAGTCTGGGGAAACAGTCTCTGATCTCCAAGCCTTCAGGACCCTGGCATTCGCTGCAGAGGTGCCCCTGAAGACCCTGTGCCCACAGCTCCTCGTCCTGTTCCCCCTCTCAGAGATTCTACGCCCCTTCTCAGCTTGAAGAAGCTACAGAAGATGGAAACCATCGACCCTCTTCCCTTAGACATTTGGAGGAGGGGAGGGGAGACGGCATGGGACATTGTGGGACATTGTACCCCAGAGACAGCATAGAACATTGTACCTCCATAGTGAAAAAGTTTTTTTTCAGGCAAACTATAGGCAGGAAAATCCCTTTGCTTCCACTATGTACCCTTCCCCTTATTCTTAACTGCCTAGCAGCTTTTGTAAAGGAATGAATTAACACCATTTAGCTTATGGTCCTGCATCAGCATTCCCTGACAACCCCCACCCTTGATATGGTGTGTGCAGTCACCAATCTTTAAAGGACCACCTGAGGATGATTCCTCAGGATCAAAAGAAAAAGAAGGGAATGTTGGATTTAAAAATCAGTCTGGCAGTCTACTGAACTATTTCTGGCCTGGGCTAGCTACCCCCAGCCCCCAAGGTTTCCCAGCACAGTCTTCCTTATCTCCCCCTATCATAAACCTAAAACTGAAGCTATCTTATCTGATGTCTTGAGGAATGTTTGTCTATGTTTGCCTGCTTTACAATATTTGCCTATTTAATGTATGTTTGCCAAATGCTTCCAGACCCCTGACCCTGAAACCCCCCTCCCCAGATGCTTCCTGACCACCTGTCCCTGACACTACCTTGATGTACCAACCCCCTTCCCCAAACATTTCTATATAAACTCTTGGCTGAGAATTCCAAGGGGTCGTTCAGGCATGCCTCTCTGCCTAGCGACCCTAGCTATTATTGCTAGTAAAGAATGAGCCTCTTCTTGCATATTGCATTGTCAGTGTGATTCTTCCTCCGGCCATGATAGAACCTGGGTTAAGTATTAAAATTTGGGTACAACATATGGGGGCTCGTCTCTCATGGCCAGGAAAGGACCCGCTGCCAGAAGAGCCAAGAGGGTGAGGAGATCTGGGGTTGGGTGGCCTGTGCATGTGGTTGTGTGATTGTGTGCTTGCATTGCATGAGGAGGGAGCCTACCACAGGCCCCCTTCTGCATGTGTGTGGATGTGTGATTGAACTGATGGGGAAGGTGATGCCCTGTTAAGCATACAGCTAAGTGTTTCGGCTTGCCCCGCTGCTCCGGGATTGATACGGAGGAACCTAAGCCAAGCTCACCTGCCAGGGGCATGTTTCTGAGAGAGGACTGGGGCAGTACGCAGTTCCTTTTGATCCATGCGGACAAAGGTCGGAACCCCTGGGAGCAAGTGCTGTGTGTGATTGGCAGGCCATGTAGACCAATTGATCTCTCTATTCCCTTGGAATTACTATGGGAACTGGTGAGGTTTGAGGCCTCACAGGACCCCCAAAGCAAAAGGTTCGAGTCCTGTCTTTGGAGTCCGTCCGGTTGGTTCGAGTCCAGCCAGATTGTCTTGGGGATTGAGGCCCCAAGTCAGGGGTTCGAGTCCCCTGAGGAAGGCCAGTGGACGCACTGGAGGTGGGGAGGAGAGAGAGGACTGAGGCAGGATCCCCACATTGTTTGGGATCTGTCTGGGCTCCCCCAGGCAAGTGAGTGTGAGTGTGCGCACCTTTGTCTTGTGTTGTCTTGGCCAGTCAGGAATCTGTCAGGTTTAAACCGTCCTTAGTTGTCTTTTGTGTGTCCTGGCTGGGTCTGTGTCTTTGGTGTTATTTCCGTCCTTATCATGAGCCAGGGAGAGTCAACCTGGTGCTTGCTGGTTTCCCCAGCTTCAAGGCGAGTTCAGAGGGGAAAACTGCAAACATTCTGCAATTCCCTTTCCCCCATCTACATTTCTCACCTCCCAGACTGGAGAAACTGCTGCTGGGGCTGCAGACTTAACAGTTCAGACTGGAGGAACTGTGCTACTCAGGCAGCAGACAATATTTGAATAGGGAGAGGATTCTAAATAAACCTCTCAGACCTGGCGGCAGATTTAACATCTGAACAGGAGGGGATTTGAAAGTTCAAAGTTCTTTCCTTAAGAAACACAGCCAGCTTAATGAACAGCTCACTTCCAATGCCCACTGTTAGCAGATAGCAGTTTGTTTAGGTGCTATAAGAAGCATTTGTTAGAAATCACAGCCAAAAAGAGAGACAAGTTTGGTCAATCAGAATGTAAAGCACAGGGAGAGTTAGGGGACAAGGAAGTCAGCTCAGCCAATCAGATGGCTGATCGCTGTACCCGAGTACCCTCAGTTGAAGGGGCCAGTGTGCTGCAACTGTTTTAATGAGCTTTCTCACTGCAAATATTTCTTTTTAAACATGGATCCTAAAGAACTGATTTTTTCCTTTTAAAGCATGCTTATCATAAGGTTGTATGTTTTTGTTTATTGTTGTCTTTGTCACAGTCTTGTCTCTATGTATTCTTAAATTGGACATTACAAAAAAAAAAGAGGGGGAGTTGAAAGACTGAACTTCCCACAGTCAAAAATCCTCAGCAGAGGACAAAAGAAAATATCTGTTCAATGATTTTTCCTCTTTCTTCCTTTGGATGGGCCCCCAAAGGAGTGAAAAAGAAAAATTCAGAGCAGAAAAGGGAGATTTTACTCCACAATTGGAAGCATTTTCACTTAAGATCTGATTTTAAGGGTTGAGGATTGCTAATGATGTTGATATGGTACAATGTAATTTTATTTATTGTGGTAACTGTCAGTCAAATGTGAAATATTAACCAGATTTTATTGAGCACAAAAACTCATGGTTAGAAGTTTGTTAAGCCTTGGTTTCAGTGAATTGAGAATCGTCTAAATGTGGTTAATAGCCAGTCTGACACAGAGAGGCAATGTTTTTTCTATAAGGTCAAAAATTGTATTGGCTACTTTGTAGATGTAAAAGTCATTCAGAAAAAGTTGTAATGTTATTATTAACAACTTATTCTAGAATTTAAACTTGGGATTTTAAAATGAGATGTTCTTTTAATGTATGTGCTGTCAGAACTAGCAACATGTAATCATATGATACACAAGAAGTTTTTAAAGTGGTTAATCTGTGCATGGGTTTTAATAATACAGGTACTGAAAATTTGGTAAAAATGTGTGCAATGTATAAGAAGGAATTTGTGATCTAGAGATTAACATGCATTTAGAGTCAAATTGCTAGAAAGTAATGATGAATGAATACAAAATATGTATGCATTTGGACTATAAAGAGAATTAAGTTTTCAATAGGTTAAGAATATATGAGCTGTATGAAATTAACAAGAGAAAATTTGACCAGCCCAGGAAGCTAATAGAATTACATGTAATTAAATATAGTACCTTTCCTCTTTTTTGTAATAATGGTAAAGGAAGAGAAGCCAGAGGAAATAAGAGTAATTGATAAAGAAATAATAGGTGTGAATTTTAGAACAAATGGTAAATCAGAATAATATTGATGGAATTTAATCAGTTATGTAAACAATGCTTTGAGGTAAAAGGAAACTGAAATAGAGGTTCTATTCTGTTTTAAACAGAGGTCTGAAAGGAATAAAAGTAAATGGCTTTGAAATTCAGTTGTTTACATACTGAAAGATTGCTAAAGGACTTAAAGTTATTTGGAAGTTGTGGAGTTCAAACTAAAGTCTGTTGAAAATAATTTATTATGAAGATTTTGGTACATGCTAAATTTTAAATTGTAGGTGATCTCACTTGGTAAAGAGAGATAAGAGACAAGGTTGTTAAGTCATAAAAACCTAAATCAAGCCAGGCAGCCTTAGGGTAAATTGCTCATAAACCCTTCCTTGCAAACAGGAAGGAAAAGAGAGAAATACTTTTAATTGTTCCGCTTTGATACTTAGGAACTGATATAGCAACACAGTACATAAATAAGATCTGAAAGAGTTTAAAGATGAGTATATTTTAATTGTATACTTCAGAGTTTTAAAGAGATGTTCAAGCAAGTAAAAGTTGATAGAAAAGTCATGGATATCTTGTAAAACAGGTTCTTTTTTAGCAGTACAGTTGTTATAGGGGTGCAAATGGTGAACCCCTGGGTTCGAGAAGGAGGCCCTGAGGATGGGAGGACTCCAAGTTTAGCTTAGAAGTATCCTTTTCAAAGAGCGTGGACATGACTCCTTGCACTCAGGCATTTAGTGAGTGGGGGGTCTGTCTGAGATCCTCTGGGCTTTGGCTATCAGGGTGTGGCCAGAGGTGTATCTGTTTAAATTGATCAAAAATATTTTTTAGGTTTAAAGTTATCATAAATGGTTTTTCATCTCAGTGTATTAAAATTAACTAACTTCATTATTACATTTCACCCCCTGCTCTTGAAAATAGATAAGCAGCCTACTTGTCAAAAGGCTTTCTTTAAGGTTTATAGTGCTTAAAAGGTTTCAAATCTTGTAATTGAAAATAGACCCTGTAATACTACATGCTTTATGATATTCCTTTAAGTATGATTTTTATGTAAACTGTTGCTAAAACATGTGCTTTAAGTGTTGTTTGAATGTAAGCAAAAGCTCATTGTAAACCTGACTGTACCATGGGTTTTGTTCAATACTCAGTAGTTACCTCAGTTTACCAATTTGTACTATGAACTGAATCTTATAATGAGCACTATGCTAAAGTTACAGTGTCTCAATTCTTGGGAGTTATTGATTAGCATTTGAAGGGATACCAAATGGTATGTTTGTTTTTGTGATGGTAATAGAGAGTCAGAGAAAGTGAAGAGGTAAGGTGTGTTGTGTTTGAATACAGAAGAAAGAGAGACTTGGATGTCCTGAGTATGCAGATTCCTGATGGGTAAATGGAAGTTGTGTTCTGCTTTTTAAGCAGAGGGTTTGAGGGAAAAAGAGAGAGGAAGAAGGAGAGAGAAGGAGAGATGAAAAAGAACAGATAGGGAGGTGAAAGAGAATAGATAGATGTTCTACTCTTTTAAATGGATCCCTGACCTAGGGATAATTTCTAAAGTTAGTTTATATGGTGTTGGGAAAATCATAAATAGTTCTGGAATATCTCTTGAAAGTTACACTGAAGAGATTCCTGTATGGCTTGTCTTAGTCTTTCAGATGGTCCAGATACAGGAGATGATACAGCCCTGATTTATATTTACTGTGGAGCTACTCAGTCCAGCACTCCTGTTCCTTAATTCAGGTTTTGTGACTAAAGTGTGATATGTTAATTATTGCCAAAATATGTAAGAATAACTGAGTGATCAGCCTGGTAGGGATGTGAAAGGCTTGTTTGAGGGTATGGAAATTGTTTCCAGAATGCTGCTTAGCAGAATTTCTCTGAGCTGTAATGGGAAAGACTTGTCTTTTAAGGAAGGAAAAGGCTTCTGGGATCCAGTAGTGATATAGTGCAAAAGACAGAGAATATTCTGTGATGGTTAGAGAGGCAATTCTAGGGCTCAACTTGGACTGGACCTCTTCTGACCATCTAGGCTACTAATGCTTGAGTGACACAAGGATGGCATGAGCCAGTGACAGCTTTAGCCTACACATGGAGCCCCTCACTATGTGTCCCTTGGGACATGAGGAAATGCTTTCCTATCTGCCTTCCCTTTTTGGAGCAAGTTCCCATAATCAGCACTTAATGCAAATTGTAAATTAATGTTTCCATCTCCCCAAACAACCTATTAGGTTAATAACTGAAAATTGTCAAATTGTTAGGGAACACACTTTGAGAAGTAGGTGAAGTTTAGTGATAGATGACTTGTAGCTTGAAGCCTTAATTTACCATAACTAAAGTGGGATTTTGAGCTTGGAAATATAAACCAAAACTTTCTGGATTTCCTACAGGATCTGGGATAAAGAAATTTATCTGTAAAATATTGTTATTCAAGTAGTTATAGATGCCATATTAATGTGGGCCTTATGAAAGGATATTTTTTTAACAGAAACATCACATGCCAACTCTGCAAACAACTTAGGGATCAAATTTCCTAAAAAGTTTAATTCCTGTCAAAGGATGATTTCTGGGGATAAAATCTGTTGGCTAAGATACCCAAATGTTAATGTTTAATATCAGTTTCTATTGTGCTAATTTTCTTTCTTTGTATCTGGTGTTCTAGTATTTGCCCTAGTCCTAGGTTCTATACTTATGCCTTAGGGATGGATGCTCCCCCTTGTGACCTGTCTGTCAGTCTGGGGAAACAGTCTCTGATCTCCAAGCCTTCAGGACCCTGGCATTCGCTGCAGAGGTGCCCCTGAAGACCCTGTGCCCACAGCTCCTCGTCCTGTTCCCCCTCTCAGAGATTCTACGCCCCTTCTCAGCTTGAAGAAGCTACAGAAGATGGAAACCATCGACCCTCTTCCCTTAGACATTTGGAGGAGGGGAGGGGAGACGGCATGGGACATTGTGGGACATTGTACCCCAGAGACAGCATAGAACATTGTACCTCCATAGTGAAAAAGTTTTTTTTCAGGCAAACTATAGGCAGGAAAATCCCTTTGCTTCCACTATGTACCCTTCCCCTTATTCTTAACTGCCTAGCAGCTTTTGTAAAGGAATGAATTAACACCATTTAGCTTATGGTCCTGCATCAGCATTCCCTGACAACCCCCACCCTTGATATGGTGTGTGCAGTCACCAATCTTTAAAGGACCACCTGAGGATGATTCCTCAGGATCAAAAGAAAAAGAAGGGAATGTTGGATTTAAAAATCAGTCTGGCAGTCTACTGAACTATTTCTGGCCTGGGCTAGCTACCCCCAGCCCCCAAGGTTTCCCAGCACAGTCTTCCTTATCTCCCCCTATCATAAACCTAAAACTGAAGCTATCTTATCTGATGTCTTGAGGAATGTTTGTCTATGTTTGCCTGCTTTACAATATTTGCCTATTTAATGTATGTTTGCCAAATGCTTCCAGACCCCTGACCCTGAAACCCCCCTCCCCAGATGCTTCCTGACCACCTGTCCCTGACACTACCTTGATGTACCAACCCCCTTCCCCAAACATTTCTATATAAACTCTTGGCTGAGAATTCCAAGGGGTCGTTCAGGCATGCCTCTCTGCCTAGCGACCCTAGCTATTATTGCTAGTAAAGAATGAGCCTCTTCTTGCATATTGCATTGTCAGTGTGATTCTTCCTCCGGCCATGATAGAACCTGGGTTAAGTATTAAAATTTGGGTACAACATATGGGGGCTCGTCTCTCATGGCCAGGAAAGGACCCGCTGCCAGAAGAGCCAAGAGGGTGAGGAGATCTGGGGTTGGGTGGCCTGTGCATGTGGTTGTGTGATTGTGTGCTTGCATTGCATGAGGAGGGAGCCTACCACAGGCCCCCTTCTGCATGTGTGTGGATGTGTGATTGAACTGATGGGGAAGGTGATGCCCTGTTAAGCATACAGCTAAGTGTTTCGGCTTGCCCCGCTGCTCCGGGATTGATACGGAGGAACCTAAGCCAAGCTCACCTGCCAGGGGCATGTTTCTGAGAGAGGACTGGGGCAGTACGCAGTTCCTTTTG
>NW_025389979.1:0-9072 GCF_016433145.1 Gracilinanus agilis | reverse complement strand
TATAGTTTTCTTTCTCTGTTTTTGGTCTACCTGGCTTTGGAATCAGTACCATATTTGTGTCATAAAAGGAATTTGGTAGGACTCCTTCTTTGCTTATCATATCAAATAATTTGTATAGTATTGGGATGAGTTGCTCTTTGAATGTTTGATAGAATTCACTTGTGAATCCATCAGGCCCTGGCAATTTTTTCTTAGGGAGTTCTTTGATGGCTTGTTCAATTTCTATTTCTGATATGGGATTATTTAGGTATTCTATTTCTTCTGCTGTTAATCTAGGCAATTTATATTTTTGTAGATATTCATCCATATCTCCTAAATTGTTATATTTGTTGCCATATAATTGGGCAAAATAGTTTTTAATGATTGCCTTAATTTCCCCTTCATTAGAGGTAAGGTCTCCCTTTTCATCTTTGATACTATAAATTTGGTTTTCTTCTTTCATTTTTCTTATTAGATTGACCAGTACTTTGTCTTATTTATTAATTCAATAGTTCTTTTACTTTCAATTTTATTAATTTCTCCCTTAATTTTTAGTATTTCTAATTTAGTTTTCATCTGGGGGTTTTTAATTTGCTCACTTTCTAATTTTTTGAGTTGCATATCCAATTCATTAATCTCTGCCCTCCTTAATTTGTTAATATATGCACTCAAGGATATAAATTTCCCCCTGAGTACTGCCTTGGCTGCTTCCCACAGAGTTTGGTAGGATGTCTCATCATTGTCATTACCTTCAATGAAATTGTAGATTGTTTCTATGATTTCTTCTTTGACAAATTGGTTTTGGAGAATCATATTGTTTAATTTCCAATTGGTTTTTTATTTGCCTGTCCATGTGTCCTTACTAATTATTATTTTTATTGCATTATGATCTGAGAAGGTTACATTTATTATATCTGCTCTTTTGCATTTGTTTGCAATGATTCTATGTCCTATTACATGGTCAATCTTTGTGAATGTACCATGTGCAGCTGAAAAGAAGGTGTATTCCTTTTTGTTCCTATTTATTTTTCTCCACATATCAATTAAATCTAATTTTTCTAGGACTTCATTCACCTCTCTTACCTCTTTCTTATTTATTTTTCGGTTTGATTTATCTAGATCTGAGAGAGGAATATTTAGATCTCCCACTAGTATGGTTTTACTATCTATTTCCTTCTTGAGCTCTGCCAGTTTCTCCTTTATGAATTTGGATGCTATACCACTTGGTGCATATATATTGAGCAGTGTTATTTCCTCATTGTTTATACTGCCTTTAATCAGGATGTAATGACCTTCCCTGTCTTTTTTAATCATATCTATTTTTACTTTGGTTTTGTCAGAGATCATAATAGCCACTCCTGCCTTCTTTTTTTCATTTGACGCCCAAAAGATTTTGCTCAAGCCCTTAACCTTAAACTTGTGTGTGTCTACCCGCCTCATATGTGTTTCTGGTAGACAACATATGGTAGGATTTTGGTTTCTGATCCACTCTGCTATTTGCTTCCGTTTTATGAGCGAGTTCATCCCATTCACATTCAGAGTTACAATTATCAGTTGTGCATTCACTGACTTTTTTGTATCCTCCTCTAGACCCACCCCTTCTTCTTACACTATTTTCTTTTAAACCAGTGGTTTGCTTTGAGCCGGTGTCCTTTATCCTCTCCCTTGATTGACTTCCCTTTTTTCCCCCTCCCTTGTTATTCACCTTTTTTTATTTTTAAAGGCCTAATGAATTCCCTCCCCCTTCTTCTCCCCTACCTTTTTTGACCTCCCCACTCCCCTGTTCCCTTTGGTTTGTCCCTTCTGAATTTCTCAGTAGGGTTAGATAGAGTTTTTTTATCCGAATGGATAATAAAGCTACTCTTCCCTCTCTGGGTTGATTATACTGAGAGTAAGGTTTGATTATTCCCTCTTAATGCTCTCTTCCTCTCCTTCTTGTGATAGTATTTATCTCCTCCCCTTCCCATGACCTCTTTGTGTGTAATAGAATATCCTATTTTTCTTATTTACTCAGATTTTTCTTGGTGTCCCCTACTATTCCCCCGCTATTTCCCACCTCCTATGTCATCTTAGACCATTTAGTATCCTATCCTCTCCCTATGAATTATTCTTCTGGTTGCTATAATAGTGAATATTATACTAGTGAATAGAGTTCACTACAGAGAATTATACATAGCATTTCTCCACCTAGTAATACAGATAATTAGATCTTATTTAAGCCCTTAAAGACTCAAATTTAAAGAATTATAAGTTTTCTTTCTTTTCCCTCTGTTTCTTATTTACCTTTTCATGTTTCTCTTGGTTTTTGTGGTTGGGTATCAAACTTTCCATTTAGTCCTGATCTCTTTTGTGCAAAAACTTGGAATTCTTCAATTTTGTTGAATGCCCATACTTTCCGCTGGAAGTATATAGTCAATTTTGATGGGTAGTTGATCTGTGGCTGAAGACCCATCTCTCTTGCCTTTCTGAATATTGTGTTCCAAGCCTTGGAGTCTTTTAGCGTGGAGGCTGCCAGATCCTGTGTGATCCTGATTGGTGCTCCTTGATATTTGAATTGTCTCTTTCTGGCTTCTTGTAAGATTTTTTCTTTTACATGAAAGCTCTTAAATTTTGCTATTATATTCCTTGGTGTTGACTTTTCTATGTCCAATGTAGAGGGTGATCTATGGATCCTTTCAATGTCTATATTGCTCTCTTGTTGTAGAACTTCAGGGCAATTTTGCTGAATAATTTCTTTAAGTATGGAGTCCAAGTTTCTATTAATTTCTGCCTTTTCTGGAAGACCAATGATTCTCAAATTGTCTCTTCTCGACTGGTTTTCTTGGTCTGTCACTTTCTCATTAAGATATTTCATGTTGAGAGATCATTATGTTCTAATTTTTCAATTCTAGCCTTTAAGGACTGGTTTTCGGCTATAATCTTTTGGTGTTCCTTTTCAATCTGGTCATTTCTGGTGTTCAATTTGCTTATCAATTCATTTGATTTCTGAGCCTCACTTTCCAATTGCAAAATTCTGCCTTTTAAGCTGTTATTTTCTTGCCAGATCTATTCCATCTTCTTCAACATCTCATTTTTGAACTCTTCAGTAGCTTGTGACCAGCTTTCATTTTTGGGGGAAGGTTTGGATATGATTACTTGTTTGTCCTCCTCTGTTGTCTGGATTTTCTCTGTGTAAAAGTTGTCGAGTGTTCCAGAGTTTTTCTTGATAATCTTTTTCTTCCTCTGGAGTTCTTGGCTTGCCATCGTTAGCCCCGCCCCTTTTCTGCTTTGTCTTCACACTCAGGGTCTGCCTGCGTTTTCTAAGCTCCCGGGGGCTCCGGTCTCCTTGTCCTCGGGATCAGGCCTCCTGGTAGACCCTGGTCTGCCCCTCTGCCCAAGGCTCCTTCAGCAGTCTTTCGGGCTGCTTCCACAGCCGCCCTCCGGTCTGCACCGGGTCCTCACTGGAGGTAGAAACCTGGGCTGGAGATCTTTATTCAAGCCTAGGGCACTGCCTTTGCTGGCACAGATGCTCTTAAGTCACTGCCTTCACCCACGCAGAAGCTAGGGAAAGTCTGTGGGCTGGAGATCTTTATTCGCACCTGAGGCGATGCCTTCAGGCGCTTGGGAAAGTCCGTGTATTAGAGATCTTTGTCCCGGCCTGAGGCTGTGCCTTCACCCACATGGACACTGGGGGAAAGTCCATGCTCGCCCCCCAGCCACTTGGGGTCCCTCATATTGCAGCACACAGGTACAAGCCCTGGGGCTGCTAGTGATTTACTGGTTGCCCCATTCCTGTTTTCACTCTTGTGCGTTGGCCTTGGAGTTATGTGAGGTGTGTGGTGTGGGGGGTGGGGGAGGGGCTTCTTCCTCTCGCGTTTTAGTGAGAGCTGTTTCACCCCTTTATAGCGTGGAAATGCCCCGATTCTGCGTACCTTCAATGCTGCACCCTGTTGTGGGGTTCCTTCATTACTCTGGATTCGTTTTTATGTCCCCTTGAGGAGTCCTGTATACTTCGGTTAGGAGAGATCGAGCAGCTGCTCCTTACTCTGCCGCCATCTTCTCCACTGGTTTTAACATGTGTCATTGATCAAGACCCATTTCCAAATTGTTGATAGTTGCATTGGTGTGGTAGTTTCGAGTCTACACCCCCAATCATGTCCGCCTCAACCCATGTGCTCAAGCAGTTGCCCCTCTTCTGTGTTTCTACTCCCACAGTTCTTCTTCTGAATGTGGGTAGCGTTCTTTTCCATAAATCCCTCAGAGTTGACCTGGATCATTGCATTACTGCCAGTACAGAAGTCCATTACATTCTATTTTACCACAGTGTATCAGTCTCTGTGTATAATGTTCTTCTGGCTCTGCTCCTTTCACTCTGCATCAATTCCTGGAGGTCTTTCCAGTTCACATGGAATTCCTCCAGTTTATTATTCCTTTGAGCTCAATAGTATTCCATCACCAGCATATACCACAATTTGTTCAGCCATTCCCCAATTGAAGGGCATACCCTCATTTTCCAGTTTTTTGCCACCACAAAAAGCGCAGCTATAAATATTTTTGTACAAGTCTGTTTATCTATGATCTCTTTGGGGTACAAACCCAACAATGGTATGGCTGGATCAAAGGGCAGGCATTCTTTTATAGATGAAGTAGGTTCTTAATAAATACTTGTTGACTTGCATTTGTTCTCCAGTTTTTAGAGATGTTTAATATTTATATTGTTTATTCATTTGGAGTTTATTTTTGAAGAAAAATATTCTTACTAATATTGTACTTTGTGTTTAGATACCAGTCTGACAGAAAGTTTTATTTAATTTTTCTTAATCAATATCAAAGCTATTTCTAGCTTGGAAAGAAAGATTCAAACTTGCATAGACCACATGCCTTCCCTTTGCCCCAAGATTTCCATTAACATATATATTTATCAAAGGAAGCTAGATGGCTCAGGGGATTGATACTCAGGCCTAGAGAAGGGAGGTTCTGGGTTCAAATGTGACTCAGACCCCTCCTAGCTGTGAGTCCCTGGAAAAGTCACTTAACCCCCATTGCCTAGCCCTTACCACTCTTCTGCCTTGGAAGGAATACATGGTATTGATTCTAAGACCTAAGGTAAGAGTTTTAAAAAACAATATACATATTCAACTTGAACAAGGAAAAGATATCTTAAAATATTGACCTGGGTTAACATCCCAGAATCTCATTTTCTAAAAGACCACACCCTTTACTCCTAGAGTTAAACAAAAGGAACTCCTCCCTCAAATAGATATCAGAAGGGTGGGTCCTAGCACCAATCACTTTAGGTGGGTGGGGAGACAATGTTTTGAACTAGACAAGAGTTATTCTGTCTTAAAATATCAGCCATAAACTATTTTCTCCTATGAAAAGCCATTTTGTCCTTTACCTATCACCCACTTTTCCAAGGGTCTTTTCCAAAGATTTATAATGGATTTTAAAGGAAAATATTGTTTCTTAACATTTTCAGTTTTACAAAATTAGGTTTTTAATAGGCTTCTGCATTGTCATATATGATACAAAGTGTTGATCCAACCTCAATCTCTACCAGAATATTTTCTGGGTTTCCCAGGAATTTTTACCAGTTGATCATTCTTGTCTATCTTATCAAGGTATTCTTGTTTATCTAATCCATTCTTTTGCTAAACTTTTGTTTATTTGTTTGTTTTTAAGTTCTAGCTTTATAGTAGTTTGGTGATCACTATTTGATAGTAAAGTTTGAAAATTAGTATGTACTATTAGACTTCTTCCATTGCTTCCCTTTTCCATTATTTCCCACAAGATACTTAACCTTTTATTCTTCCAGGTACATTTTTTCTAGATCTATAAAATAATCACTTGGCACTTTAATTGACATGGCACAGAACTGTACATTTATTGATGTAATATCACCATTTTTAGTATTTTGGCTCAAACTAACCATAAGCAGTAAATATATCCATTTTAAAAAGTTTTCCTTTATATCTATAAAAAAAAAGTGTTTTATAATTTTATTCCTATAAGTCCAGAATGTAACTTGGTAGAACTTCCAGATACTTTATATTTTCTGTAGTTAATTTGAATTGCATTTTTAAAAATCCTTTTTTTGTTGGCAATGTGAAAAGGCAATTTCAATTAATTCAACTAACTTTTAGTTCAATCTCAGTCATATCATCTGCAAATAGCAATAATTGTGCTTGCTCTTCGCCTATGCTTGTTTCTTATTTCTTCTTTTTTTTGCTATAGACAGATTTAAAAAATTAAATAATAATAATTATTGCTTTACCTCTAATCTTTTTGGAAAGATCTCAAGTGTTTTTCCATTACAAACAATACTAGTTATTGATTTTTGATAGATATTGTTTACCATTTCAAGGGAATGTTCATTTATTGCCATGCTTTTCACCCAAGCTAATGTTGATATGTTGAAAATTTTCTACATATATTAATATAATCATGTGATTTTTGTTTTTGTAATTAAAGTAGTACATTCATAGTTTTCCTAATGGTGAACTAATTCTTCATTTCTGGTGTAAATCCAACTAGATCATACTAGATAATCTTGTGAATAGATTGCTGTACCTTATTTGTTAATATTTAATTACTTTTGTATCAATAATAATTTAGGAGATTAGTTTTCTTTCTGTGTTTTATCTCCCTACTTTGTGTATCAAAATTATATATATATATTTGTCAGAATGCCTTCTTTCTCTATTTTTGCAAACAATTTGTATAGTATTATATATTGTTAGTTGTCTTTTGGAGAGAATTCACTTATAAATCTAGCTGGGCCTACGGTTTTCTTCCTTTGAAAGTTCATGTATTTTTTTTTTCAATTTCTTTTTCTAAAATTGCCTGGGGGGTTAAACTATTTATTTTTTAATCTGTTACTCTGGATTTTTTATATTTTTCTAAGTGTTTATTTTATTTAATTCATCAATTTTTTGCTATATTATTGGACAAAATACTTTTTAGTGGTTTTCTTTTTTGCCTATTCAATTAAAACATCTCCCTTTTCTATTTTTTATTTTGATAACTTCTTTCTCTCTCTTTTTAAAATCAGATTAGCTATTGCTTTGTCTGTTTCATTAGGCTTTTCAGGAAACAAGTGCCTACTTTTATTTATCTGGCTTTGTTTTTATCTCTCCTTTGGTTTTCAGAATTTCCATTTTGAAAATTACTTGACTTCTTTTACCTGTTGCTTTTCTAGTGCTTTGTTTTGTTTTTTAAGGCACATTAATTCATTTATCTCTTCTTTCTCCCTTACTGATAAAAGTGTTTAGAGATATATATTTTTTCCCTGGAGGAAAGAAGGAGGGAAAGAAAGAAAGAAGATGAGAAGGAAGGAAGGAAGGAAGGAAGGAAGGAAATAATCATTTATTAAAGGCCTACTATGTACTAGCCACCTTGTTCACCAGTTTAAAATATTATCTTATTTAATCCTCTTAACAATCTCACAATAATAGGCAAGAGCTATTATTATCTCCATTTTATAGATGAAGAAACTGAGGTAGAGTTGCTCATCCCAGATTACTTAGTCAACCAACCAGAATCAACCAGAATCTTCTATGATAAAAGTTTTGTGACTATTCCCTTCTGAACTCCATCTAGCCTCTTAAATCTTTATATTTCCCCCGTTATCCTTAATATATTTCTATTCTAACTCTGTATGTATGTTCAAGCTTCTTCTGCCTATTTTAGATAAAAGTGATGTTCATGAGATGTATGTTTCCCCACAACTTTACCTCTATGTTTGTATACTTTGCTTATCATGAACCTTAATTATGAGAAATAACAAATCCCTCCTTCTTCCTCAATCCTTCCCATGTCATTTCTTTTTATTTACTCTTTTAAAAACAAACAAAAAATGAAACCACACACAAGGCCCTGAACCTGTCCTGAAATATGAATTTCCTTGTTCCATCTTTAACCCTTGAAGACAGTGACATCTGAAAGAATAATTATCTCTTCTCTCACTTAGTAATATGTAAGCACTTGATCATGTTAGCCCTTTAAAAAAGTTCAAATTGTCCGGGTTAAGATGGCGGCAGAGTAAGAAGCAGCTCTTAACCTCTCCTGACCGAAACACACAAAACTCCTCAAGGGGACATAAAAACAAGTCCAGACGAACGGGGGAACCCCACAACAGGGCACAGCGTGGAAGGTACGTGGAATCGAGACATTTCCAGGCTAAAAAGGGCTCTCCTTAAATCGCGAGCTGAGCAACCGCCCCACCCCCACCCCCTCCACACTCACCTATAGCTTCGAACCCAGCTAAAAAGAAATAGAGCAAGTTTGGGGCACCCATCGAGTCATCAGCAGCTCCGGGACCTGTTCCTGAGAGCAGCAAGACTTAGGACCCCATTAAGTCAAGAACGCACGCGAAAGCTGAGCGCACGCGCGGGAGCAGAGAGTGGATGCTGGGCGCGCAGAGTGCTGGCTGAGCAGAGGCGTGGGTGGAGGCAAACACAACCAGGAACTAAAGCCTAAGTGGGGAACCAGTGCAGACGGGTATATGACTGTGGAAGCAGCGCCCTGAGACTTGTAAAGAAACTTCCTGTAGAGGATCAAGCAAGGGAATCCACCAGGGGGCTTGACCTTGGAAAAAACTAGAACTCAGACCTCAGGACTGAGCGCGAGGATAAACCTGAGAAGCTGCTGGGCTAATGATGGCTAACCAGTTACAGGAAATTCAGAAGAGAAAGAATAATAACAAAAAAAAGAAGTCTTTAACACTCGACAGCTTCTACACAGAGAAAATCCAGACAACCGAGCAAACAGAGGAGGAGAACAAACAACCATCCAGACCCTCCCCAATTAAGGAAAACTCCTCACAAGCTATGGACGAGTTCAAATCTGAGATTCTGAGGAAAATGGAAGAGATCTGTCAAGAAAATAATAGCTTAAAAGGTAGAATCTTGCAGCTGGAAAGCGAGGCTCAGAAACCAAATGAACTGATAAGCAAATTGAACACAAGAAATGACCAGATTGAAAAGGAATACCAAAAGATTATGGCCGAAAACAAGAAGATTATGGCCGAAAACCAAAAGATTATGGCCGATTACCAGAAGATTATGGCCGAAAACCAAAAGATTATAGCCGAAAATCAATCCCTAAAGGCTAGAA
>NW_025389978.1:0-4542 GCF_016433145.1 Gracilinanus agilis | reverse complement strand
CTCTCTCTCTCTCTCTCTCTCTCTCTCTCTCTCTCTCTCTCTCCCTTCCCTCTCCCTCCCTCCCTCCCCCTGTCCCTCTGTTTAGTCATTTTTAGTTGTGTTCAACTCTTCATGACCCCATTTGGGATTTTCTTGGTAAAAGTACTGGAGTGGTTTGCCATTTCCTTCTCCAGCTCATTTTACAGATGAGGAAACTGAGGCAAACAGGACTAAGTGACTTGTCCAGAATCACACATCTAATAAGTGTCTGAATCTGGACTTGAATTCAGGTCTTCCTGATTCCAGGTCTTGAGCTCTGTCAACTATATCACCTAGTTGCCACTTCTCTTATTATAGATGGGAAAACCAAGATCCAGAAAGCCTGCTAAACTTGCCCAAGATCAAACATGTAGCAAATAGTAAACAGGGTCCTCTTGTTTCCCTTGGATTCCTCATATCACTGTACCAAGCATTGAGAGTCCCCTAAGACCCATTGGGATGGAAGAACAGACCTACTTGTATTTTACTATCCAGAGCTAGCTATGAGTGACCTTGTGCTTTTCCTGAGCCCTTCGGCCTCCCTTCGCTCTCTGTTCCTATAATCCTGTACATTTTCCATTCCAATATCTAGACTGAAACTCAACCAGTCAATTTTCTTTTGGGAGAGTGTCTGCAAATTTGAAGGGAAGAGATTGGTTTGGTAGGAGGCAGCCCAGAATGGCATCGAGGGGGAGGATGAGGAGAGATGGAAAGCAGTTCCAAAAGGGCCTATGCCTGGGTGCACACAATGCCACACTCGTTGGTAGGGAAGGGAAAGAATGGCTCTGTGCCCGAGGTCGAGCAGAGGACAGTAAAGGGCTGCTGGTAGGTGGGGCTCAAGGCAGGTAGGTCTAAGAATAGGGCTAGTGGCTCCACACGCCTGGTGATTTTCCTGTTCCCCCCTGGGGGCCATCGTTTCACTTCTCTACTGAAACTTTTCTTGAAGAGCTTTTTGAAACATAAGAATAAGAAAACCTACTCTTTCAGTCAAGGGCTATTTAACTTGGAGAAAAGTCAGAGACACGATTGCCGTCCTCAGTATTTGAAGAACTGTAACATGGAAGAGGGAGTCAGTTGGTTCTGTATTTCTCCAGAGAGCAGAACTGGGGCCAGTTACAGGGAGGGAAGGTTTTGGCTCAGAGGAACATAACTTTTAAAAACAACATAAAGTGTCAGATAATGGAATTAGATTAATGTCTGTTATTGAGAGTATTCAGGCAGAGGCTGGATTACCACATGTCAGGCATGTTTTAGAAGGATTATTGCCCTGGGTGCAAATGGGGACTAAATGATTTCTAAAGTCCTTTCTAGTACCCAAGTTCTGCGATTCCAAGTTGTAGTGTTGACCTCAGGCACCAGGGAGAAGTCAGGGAAGGGATGAAGGAAAGACTTTCTCTCTTCTATCCAGAGTACTGGAGCATTATTAAGGCTCTTTGAGCAGCTAAGAGAGATCCAAACTAGTCTCCCCCTTTCTCTTTTGCCATTCCTTTTCTCTTAAAACCAGAATGAATAGACACAAACCAAAGAAATGACTCTATTTGAGTCAACATTTATTAAACATCTTATGTGTGCAAGGAACTTTGATAAGTACTTGAAATGCAGAGGTAAATGCTGGAAAAAAAACATGGTCTCTGTTCTCAAGTAGCTTATACTCTGATGAGGCTTGTATAGGTGGATGGAGGTGGGGGACAGGGTGGGCAAGGACCCAAATCCAAGAGTGATAAGTGTAAAAGAGAAGTCCAGGGAATGAGCTTTGAGAGATCTGAGTACAGAGAGATCAGATTCAACTTCATGGAGGAAATGGCACCTGAGTTGGATCTTAAAGATTGGATTGACTTTTGTTTTTTGAACCTTACTTCTTGTCTTAGTAATAACTACTACAGAAGGGCAAGGACTAGGCAAACTGGGTTAAGTGACTTGCCCAGGGCTACAAAACCAAGAAGTGTCTGCCACCAGATTTAACCCAGATCTTCTGGACTCCAAGCCTAGAACTCTCCAATGTGCCACCTAGCCATCCCGAGGGATTGACTTTTCCCAGAAGAAATGGAACACAGAAGAGTTGGGCTATGACAAGTGCCAAGGCACAGACATAGGGTCAATACATGAGGATGAGGAGTAATCTAATTGGGGTATGGGAAGAAGGGCATTTTTTTGGTGGGGTGGGGGAATAGATCCTCTGATTTTATTGATGTAGGGAACTCCCAGCAAGAACACTCCCTCATACAATTCAGACTTGGCACCTTCTCTGCAATTTACAGTTTTAGAGAGTTGCCATGGGCACTGAAAGATTAATTTGCTTGCTCAAGGTCACCCAGCCAGTGTGTGTTAGAGGTAGGAGTTGAATCCTATTCTCCTTATTTTGGGATTGCTTTCTATCAACTATACTACCATATCTCCTGAAGGGGAATGGTATGATAGTCTGGTAGTCAGGGCAGACTTTTTCTTTAGGAACAGGGTTTCAATTTCCCAAGTTCAACTCAAGTTCTGAGAGCATCAGACATTTCCTCTATCTAATTCTCAGAGATCTAACCTCATGGGGGCAATCAATCATGCCAGTGGCCGTGGCTACTTGGTGAAAGCTGGAACTATACAAAGACCTTTTGCTTTGGTTACCCTATTGACAATAGATCAAATATTTGCCAGAGTGCTTGAGAATCTTCCCAGCATTACTTGAGGGACTTTTAAAAACTTAAATTAAATAATTATTTAAAAATAATAAAATAAAATACTTACAAGACTTTTAGTGAGAAAAGTTCCAGATTCTGTGAGGTTCAGAGGAGCTCTAGATTGTTCTATACTCTCCCAAGAAAACATGGATAGATGATAACTACTATGTGTATCATTCTTACTGGTGGATTAATCTTTACTCAAGAGAATAGTTTATTTTTTAATTTTTTAATTATATTTTTATTTTGAATATTTTCCCCTAGTTACATATTTCATGTTCTTTCCCTCTCCCCTAAACCTCCTCCCCCTTAGCCAACACACAGTTCCACTGGGTTTTGCATGTATCATTTATCAAGATCTAATTCCATATTATTGACAGTTGAACTAGAGTTATTGTTTAGTGTCTACATCCCCAATAATATCCCCATCAGCCCATGTGTTCAAGTAGTTGTTTTTCTTCTGTTTCTCCTCCCACAGTTCTTCCTCTGAATGTGGCTAGTTTTCTTTCTCATAAGTCCCTCAGCCTTGCTCTGGATCCTTGCATTGCTGCTAGTAGAGAAGTCTGTTATGTTCGATTGTACCACAGTGTATCTGTCTCTGTGTACAATGTTCTCCTGGTTCTCCTCCTTTCACTCAAGAGAATAGTTTAAACACAAAATAGTTGTTTCCTGCACTTGGCAATGATGAATCTGCTTTAGGTATCTATGTCACAAGGTCAGTCATGGATATTAAAGGCTCAGAAATAAATTAGTAGCCTGAGAGTTCTGTCCCACAGCTCCCACTGAGAACATTTCATGAAATCATAGAATTTGAGGATTGGAGAAAGTAAGACAAGTTTAAATTGCTTCTGTACTTCTCAAAATATCTTTATAATAGAAGAATTAGCTAACCCCTTGATTTTATAAAGTCAGAATATTTTTCCTATATTTAAAATTCCCAATGGGAAAAAAACCTCAACCTATACCACCAAACTTAACTGTGCCTTTGGATCAGTATGGTCATTAAATAATAGGCATATGATACATGTCTTTTCTTGTCATGAAATCTAATTCTGTACTACATAGGCAGTGATGTCCCAAAAGTCTTACTGGAGTTTTTAAGCTTCAATGTTTGAAATTGCACTAAGACTTTTGAGATGGGCACATTAGGAAACAAGTCCCTGGTACATGTATAATGAGTATCTCAGTATCCACAATTCCCTTTTGGATTTGAAATGCTAAGGTCTCTCCTAAATAGGAAGTTCGGCTCTGGCCTTAATCTCTTTTCTCTACTATGAGAAAGCATAGAAAACATAGGGGTATAGCAATAAAAAATGTTGAAAAAATAAGAAAACTAAGGATATTTATTTCACTTCACTTTATGCTTCTATAAAAAGAAATATGTCTATAATAAAGAATTAAATGTACATTTATGTATTTATATTTATATATTTAAATTAAATAAAAGAGAGAGAGACAGAGAGAGAGAGAAAAAGAGACAGAGACAGAGAGACAGAGAGAGGGACAGAGACAGAGAGGCAGAGAAACAGAGAGGGACAGAGACAGAGACAGAGAGACAGAGAGAGAGAGAGAGACAGAGAGACAGACACACAGACACACAGACACACACACATACACACAGACAGAGAGAGAGAGAGAGACCTAAGTGCAAAGGCATACTTGACTTAATGTTATGTATTGGTTTAATGTTAGATAAAAGAAAGTTTCTATACTTTCTAGCTGTATGAACCCGGGCAAATCACTTAACCCTGATTGTCTAGCCCTTGCCACTCTTTTGTCAGAGAATTGATACTTAGACAGAAGGTAAGGGGAAGGAAGGAAGGAAGGAAGGAAGGAAGGAAGGAAGGAAGGAAGGAAG
>NW_025389977.1:0-5922 GCF_016433145.1 Gracilinanus agilis | reverse complement strand
TCATTTCTCAGGATTTGAATATAACATGAATGCCATTTGGTTTTTGGAAATTTCAACCTGAAAATTTCCTGATGATCTTCTTTGGCGGTGAACTCTACTCTATGCTTATCTAAACTTATGTGTTCCTATCCCACTAACTACCCTTCCCAAAATAATAAATTTTATCTTAACTAATGGCTTATCTATCTATTCTTGCCTAATACTAATTACAAGAGTTTAGGAAAGATTTTCTGGGAAAGTATGGGATTTCAATACAATGTTTCTATAAATCATAACATTTGAACACAAGTATAACTTTTAAGCATTATAAAATATTTAAGAATAACTATCTATGTTGCTTCTTACTTCTAAGTCAATTCAATTCTTGCAACAAACTTGCTTAAACTTCTAATACTGAACTTTAGATAAACATTCCTAATTCACAATTAATTCTAACATTTTCTCTATTCCCTAATCTGCAGTTAGGAAGACTAGTTTGTGAGTAATCCTTAAACTATAGTTAATGTGTTAGTTAATTAGTTTCATTGCTAACTAACCTACACTATACAAAGTCTGTCTGACATTTCTATTGACAATCCTATTTGAACATTCCATAACTATTTTACACTGACCCTATGCTAGCTAGAATTGAATATCCCTATCACTATTCTTTCCCTACGGGTTAGTAAGCTATTCATTCATTTTTGGTTAGTTACAATACATTACATATATACAAGGTTTTCATGTGATGTTCCTATGAAATATGAGTACTGGTGACCTTACAAGGAATCTGAGTTCTCTTGTTTATTATGGCCACTGTACTTTGTACTCGAATCTATTTACATCTATTTACATTATGTACATGTGATATGACTCTACTGTGTCTATGTGTTGGACTTATGACCTAACATTTGCTGTCTGGTTTATACTCACCTTCTTCTTCCAGAATCTCTCTGTCAATCAGCTTATATTCTGTTGCATGCATTCTAGTTTGTGCATTTCCCTTGTGATTTGTGTCTGAATGTGAAAACCTTGCACTATTCAAACCTAATCCTGATCTGCTGATCTTCTCCTTATGATTCTTCCGATGATGTTGTCCAAGTCAAATAGGTGTTGTCACAGTTCAGGTCCTTGTACAGTCTGTTGTGCAATGTCTCTTGTATTGTCCTTGTGCTGGTCCCAATGTCCTGATGTTTCTAGAATCTTCAGAATCTCATCTCTATTCTCCTTTGCTGGATATACATCTTGCCTGTTGTTGACTTGATTGAAGAATTTCCTGGATCAGGAACCAGTATGTGACTGTGTAGTGTTGTGTTAAATTTTGTGTTGCCACAAAATTTTCTTCTTATGAGATTTTTTCGTGTTTGAACTTGTTTATGATGTTATTAATGTAATGTTCACTCTTCTTCACCACTGCTGAGTTCTGATAGGCTTAACTGTTCATCTTCATGTATGAATGAGGTATTTGTGTAATCTAAATCAATGCTTTGAGTGTCTTGCTCCGGATATTGATCTATTTCTTGCAAGATCTGCGTGATCTTGCGTTTCATTCATCTTTGCATCCGTGTCTTGGTCTTTTTCTGTTTGAGGCTTTATTTCTAAGTGTGATCTTTTGCTTTGAGGCTCTATTTCTATGTCGGATTCTGTTTCTTGTAATTGAGGCTGAGTGTTCAAATGAGGTCTTGACTTCACTGAGTTCTTTATGTGCCTGTAGTTATACCATGAATCTTTTCCTTTGATTTTTACAGATGTAGGTGTAACTAAGATTATTTCATGTGGACGATATGATTTTGGTTCTAACACTGATCTTCTTGTGAAGTTTCTGTTATAAATTTTATCACCAGGCTTGTAATCATGTAGGCTAAAATCTAGTGGAACTCTTTGTTGTATTAATGATAATTTCTGCAATTCTTCTAATCTTTCTTTCAATAAGGTTACATAATCATAGATTTTGCACTCAATTCCTAGATGTGATAGGTAATTAGTCTCTTGTGGTGCTTTTCCAACCCATGGTTGTTGTCCGTACAATAGTTCAAATGGCGACAAATGTGTTTCACTATTGGGTTGATTTCTTAAGTAGAAAAGTGCCATAGGTAAGACTTCTGGCCATTTGAGAAGACTTTGTGTGCAAAGCTTCCCAATCATCATTTTAAGAGTCTGATTCATGCGTTCCACAGCTCCCAATGACTGAGGTCGATAAATGGAACTTAAATGTTTCTTAATTCCTAATGCCTGGTAGACTTGCTTTAGAATAGAATTTGCAAAGTGACTACCTGAGTCAGATGAAATGACATCAGGAATAGAGAATCTTGGAGTTATCTCTCTCAGTAGCAACTTTACTATGAAAGCCACATTATTTTTCCTGGCTGGGAATGCTTCTGGCCATTTCATTAGTTTACCCACTATCACAAGAATGTACCTATAGTTTTGACATCTTGGCATCATGACATAAACTATTTGTAAGCATTCAAAAGGTGTGAAGGCCAAAGGTTTTCCCCCATAACCTTTGGTTTTAATTATGGCCCTATTATATTGTTGGCACACTACAATTTTCACACACTCACTTTGCTTCTGTTGTCATGCCTAAAGCGATCCAGCTTTTGCGGATTGTATCTATGATTCCCAGTACTCCACAGTGGCCTCTTCTATGAATTGCTGCACAAGAAGTGTGGTGCAGTAATTTCAGCAAAAATGGTTTTCCAGAGATAGACATCCATACTCCATTTACTAGATTGGCCCCAAGATTTTCTTGCCAATATTTCACTTCCTTTTGTGAATAAGCTTCTTGAAATTGATATTTATCTACTAAGGATAAGTGGAATATAGCTTTAGGTCCAAATCTAGCTGCAAATTTTGCACTGATGTCTGCCCTGTAATTGCCTAGCTGCACTGGTCCTACAAGCTTTTGATGTGCTCAGCAGTGTATCACAGACAGTTTTGATGGTAACTGTATGGCCTGCAATAATTCACTTATTAGTTTCCCATATGCTATTGCTTTCCCATTTGAATTTATGAACCCTCTATTTCTCCAAATTTCCCCTGATGCATGGACAACACCAAAGGCTTACCTCGAATCTGTAAAAATATTTTTACAGCTTTGCCTTCAACAATCTGTAAGGCTCGTGCTAAGGCAAAAATTTCTGCGCCTTGAGCTGAGATGTTTGGCTCAAGTGCTGCAAACCATAGGGTTTCATTCTGGGTTGTAACTGTGGCTCCTGAAAATCTTTGCCCATTATGTTGATAGCTCAAGCCATTGCAGAAGAGTGTGAGGTCAGCTTGGACCACAGGAGTATCTAACAAGCCCTCTCTGGTCTTCTGCATGATCTCTAGTGTGTCACTACAACTGTGAAGACTATCTATCCCCTTCTAGTGGAAACTCAGGGATGAGAGTCACTGGATTAATGGTTTTGCATCTATGGAAAGTCAAGTTCTCATTTGTTAATAATATTGCTTGGTACTGGGAGAGACATTGTAATGTGAAAGCTTGCAGATTTGTGTTCTTCAGTGTCATGCTGGGAATACAATCTTAGCTCCCCTTCCAGGATTAGCTTTGAACTTTTCCTAACCATTAGAGCTGCAGTAGCAATAATCTTTAAACAGGAAACCATTCCTTGCATAACTGGATCGAGAGTTGAACTGTAATAGGCTATGGGTCTTAGATTGCTACCTAAATATTGTGTGAGC
The DNA here is from genome assembly GCF_016433145.1 of Gracilinanus agilis. NCBI lineage: Eukaryota > Metazoa > Chordata > Mammalia > Didelphimorphia > Didelphidae > Gracilinanus > Gracilinanus agilis. The sequence continues at coordinate 2,259 of NW_025389977.1, read as the reverse complement.
ACTGTACAGGCAATTCCTTTATCCTCATAGATAAACAGATGAAATATTTTGTTGTGGTCAGGAATGCCTAATGCAGGAGAAGATAGAATTGCTCTCTTTAACTTTTCAATGGCATTTTTGTGATCCCTAGTTAGCTTCAGCGGTTCTTTGGTGTTTTTCCTGGTTAACTCTGTTAGAGGTTTTGATATGAGAGAAAAACCAGGGATCCACTGCCTAGAGAAGCTAGTCATGCCTATAATTGCTCTTAAATACTTCTTGGTCTTAGGTAAGCTTAATTTCTGTATATCCTCTATTCTTTTCTTGGATGTGCTTCTAGTTCCATCTTGCAATGTGAATCCCAAAAACATGATCTTATTTCTAACCCACTGGATCTTAGATTTGGATATTTTATGACCTCTCCTATACAGTTCCTCTATGAGATGAATGCTGTCTCTCTGACAGATATCTCCTGTTGGTGACATTAGTAGGATGTCATCTACATAATCTACCAGTTTGCTGGCAGTGAAAGATATGGATTCAAGATCTTTTTATAATATCTGGCAAAATATGCTTCCACTATTTATGAACCCTTGTGGAAGACAACTCCATAATAGTGTTTTGTTCTCCCATGTGAATGCAAATAATTTCTGACTGTCCTTGTGCACAGGCACACTAAAATGTGCACTTGACAGATTGATCACAGTGTATCATTTAGCAAATTAGGTGTGATTTCTGCAATTATTTGGGATGGACTTGGAACAACAGCATGGATTTGTTCCACATAAGAATTTATTGCCCTAAGATCTTGTACCATTCTCCACTGGGTGTTCCCTTCACCATCTAACTTTGCCTTCTTTATGGGCAAGATAGGAGTGTTAAATTCTGAGAATCCATATACCAATATACCTTGATCTAATAAGCTTTGGATTATTGGTTTTATTCCTGCCACAGACTCTTTGCTTAATTTGAATTGGGGAATGCTAGGTGGTGGCATTCCTCCTTTCACTTTAATTTTCACTAGCTTGGTAGATAGGATCCTGCCCACGTCTGATGAACTATTAGCCCAGACCTCTTTGGTTAGTGTATCTGGAATCCTGTAGATGGTATCTTGTTCCAGTACTAAGATGGTATGATCATCTGTTATCCTTTCTAAGCACAGATCTGGATGATATTTTAGTGACCTTTTAGGGATATGCAAATAGATCTCACCATCTGGCTCACAATATATAGTTGTGGCTAATTTGCATAGAATACCTCTCCCTATGAGGTTGTTTGGGCATGATAATAAAAAATAAGAATTGATGGTCAAATTCTATTGGACCCAACTTTACCATTTTCGGCTTGAATTTTGGTGTAGATTGGGGTATTCCTGATGCTCCTTTCATTATTACTGTTCCAAGCATCTCACAGTCTCTAGGGAGATGTTTTAAACAACTGACATCTGCTCCTAATGATGCCATCTAATGATTCACCATTGATTTCTATTGTGATCAGTGGCTCATTAGTGGTGTTATTGTGCAAAGAAAGTATCTGATTCTCTTCTACTTGTGGCTGTGCAGTAATGGTTTCAGAATCTAATGCCTCTCTAGTAGGAGATATATGGTAGTCTGGAGATGAAACTACTTCCTGTAAAATGGCTGCCCGCATGTACACTTCCTGTTGGGTGCTTGATTCTGCCCCTCCCCCTTGCTGCTGAGTTTCTCTGCCTAGCATGGAATCTTCAGAAACTGACAAACATGGCTGCTCTTGAACAACAGTTTGAAATCTAACTTTTTCTCCCCTCACTGTAGGGCTTGTAAGTTTCCTCTCATGGTTTCAGGGAAAGATTTAGGTGGTTTTTCTCCCCTTCCGCCACTCCTGGATGTCTCGCTCTGAGCGTGAGGTACTTTGCTGTTATTTATGCTCACAGAGGAGATGTCTGTGCCTGCCAGTCCCTGAACATTCTGAAGCCTGGAGTGTTCAGCTGCCTCAGGAAGTGTTTCTTTCCTGGTCGTTTTAGAACTGAGAGACCTGCTACATTGTTTCTAGGTTTGAAGCTTTGAGCTTCAGGGTTTAAACAGGTTATTATCTCACTCATTGATGTTATAGAGGTTTCTGACTTAGACTTCTGAGCTTGAAACTGTGTTTCTCTTTGGCTCTCTATTACAGTATCGGGTCAACCTTAACAAAGTTACATTTTTCTCCTTGGCAAAACACTGTTCCCCGGGGCTGGTCTTGTTACCGATTCTTTCCCCTGGGCGTCTCTCTCTGTTCAGCATGGCTTTTAGTCCACTCTCTGCA